>NC_092752.1:34103884-34406725 GCF_047496795.1 Chiloscyllium punctatum
CACCATTAGCTGCTGAAGGCTGACGTGCAGTTGCAGCAAGCTATAAGGAAGGCTAATGGGGTGTTAGCCTTTAGTGCAAGAGGATTTGTATAGTGGAGTAGTAAGGTCTTGCTTCAGATATATAGAATCTTAGTTAGACTGCCCTTGGAGATCTGCATGTTGGTTTGGTCATCGTCCTTTGGAAAGATATTTTTTTCCAGTTACAGAGTGAAATAGAGTTCACTAGAGCTGTTCCCCAGAATGATGACTGTCCTATAAAGAGAGATTGGGGAAACTGAGCTTGTATTCCCTTGAGATTTGAAACAATGAGAGGCTACCTGACTGAAGCCTATAAAGTTCTTAAAGAGATGGACATAATGCATGCAGGTAAGAAGGTTTCCCTTGCTGGGAGTTTAGAACGAGGTGGCACAATTAGAAAATAATGGGGAAGCCACTTAGGATCTAGATGAGAAACAGATGTTTTACTTAGTGTGTTGTGAATCCTTGGAATTCTGTAGCTCAAAGGGCTGTGGAAACTTATCCATTCTCTATGTTCAGATGTCAATAATTTATGGGGCTATGGGGATAGTGTGAGAAAAAGATATTGACGTCGGTGACCGGCGATGATTGCATTGAATGGTGGAGCAGTCAGGATGGACTGAATGTTTATTCAAGCCCTTATTTTCCTAATTTTCTAATTTTATGGAGCATGACCTATGGACACTCCTGGATAAATTTGGGAAGATTTTTATGAGCTGGTGGTAGGGTTTGCAAAAGTGAGGGGTTTCTGGAAAAGTGAGTATGCTGTTCGGAAGGGAGATGGCATCATTGACAGGTTTACAGTTAAGTGACCAATGCAAGGAAAAGTATAATGACCTGTTCAGGGTGGGCAAGTTATCAGAGTTTCAATTCAAACGTTAGGCTTAAAGATACAAAATTTGCCTTTTTATTTAAGAGCCGGTGAATTTTATCACATTTACTGAATTTTTGGCCAAGGATGTACCCAAAACCTAATGAGTTGTAAAATTTACCCGTCGTGGGTCACAACCAAAATAATGAAATTTGCAACTTAATTTCAGCTCAGAACCAGTTGTATATGTCAAAAAATGTCCAGTATAATAAGCAATCCAGTTGGTGACCACTCTGTTTACCCCACCTCAGGCCAGGGGCAATCAACCCGGAAAAGAGGTTGCAGCTCAGTGGGATCCAGCAAGCTTCAAAGAAGGAAAGCCTACTCTACATCTTCCTTACTTCATGAATTGCTGGACGCTTTGCAAATTTATCATGAGCAATGACACGGAGGAGTGTGATGTCCCTACAATCTCCTTACTTTTGTGTCTATGAAAATCCAAAAGATATTTAATTAGATTCTGCGCAAACGTGAACTGCTGTAATTGAGGGGGGAGGGGGTAAGGTTCACCTTATGACATGGGTTAAAGCATTTATTGAGAGATCGGAAACAGAATAGAGATAAATGCATGTGATCTGACAGGCACAATGGTATTTCCTAGGAATTTGTATTGAGGCCTCAGCTTTTCACCATATATATCAATGACTTGGATGAACCATTAGAGAGTTGTATATCCAACTTTACAGGTGATGTGAAGCTTATAGTCACAGTATGGAAGCAGGAAGTTACAAAGGGACATAGATTTATTAAGTGAGTGGGTGGAACTATGGCAGGCAGACCTCAATGTGGGAAAGGTTGAGGTAATCCATTCTAGATCCAAAAATGACAAATGGAATATCTTTAAATAGCAAGAGAAGAAACTGCAGAGGAGCAAAGGGATTTGAATATCCAGGTGCACAAAGCACAAAAAAAAAGCAGTTTAAAAAAAACCCAGGTATTAATGTAATCAGAAAAGCTAATGGAATGTTGATTTGATACTCATGAGAGTTGGAACAGAACATGTTGTAAACTATACTTCCGCCATGTAGTGCATTAGTTGGACCCCATCTGGAATACTCAGTTCATGGCACAGCATCTCGAAAGGATTAGAGAACTGGAGCACTGAGCATATCCTCAGATTGTAGCATAAATAAAGTGTATCATGAACAGGACGGGAAGTTGAGCATTTGATGAGCGCGGATATATGATGCAGACAATGGAAGTGTTCCTCTTTGCTTTTAGCATTTATAATAATTTATCTCAGCTAGAAGTGATATCTGTTAAAACCAGAAACTATAAATTATATCTTAATAACTTAAATTCAATAAATTAATTAGTTTCACAAGCTAATAAAATGAATCAATAATATATAACTTCAATTAAAGAAAGATATAAAACAAAGTTGGAAAAGGATGGCAATGGAGGGAGTGTGCCGTATTTGCTGTGATATGTGGGAAATACTGAAGGACAATGAGACCTTTGACAGCTACTTCTACAGTGTCTGTCTGAAATTGAACATTGGTTCATGGTTCTTAAGGTGGAGACTGAGCTCAAGATATTGTAATTAAGGGGAAGATGTATCTAGGGATTTTGATCCAGGAGGAAATCATAGCCTTTTCGTGAGATTGAGGGTTAGATTTGGTGTGTGTGTGTGTGTGTGTGTGTGTGTGTGTATGTGTGTGTGTGTGTGTGTGTGTGTGTGTGTGTGTTCAAGAACTGGAGAATGGTAATTAAGAGACAGATGCTGTGTTGAGGCAAATTCAAGTTTCACCATTTTGCAACAAACATGAAGTATTTGCGACCAGTGATGATATGAATAAAGATTCCAAGAAGAATAAGTGCAGTATTGTGGTAATGCAGACAATTTACGTGGGAAGATCTAAATGTAAACTGGTCATGGTAGTGGATAGTATGGTCTGGGGAAGGATATTGTGTTCTGCACCAGCAACCTAATGTCTAAAAGGCTGTAGTGTCTTCTTGGAGCTGGGATTAAGGTAATCATCTATTTGGATAGGGAAATATTGGAGAAAGAAGAATGAGCTTCAGTTTATAAACAGAAATTTGTGGAAAATGCTCAGCAGGTCTGGCAGCATCTATGAAGAGAAAGCAGTGTTAACATTCTGGGTCCATACCTACTGCCAGATCTGCTGAGCTTTTCCTGTAATTTCTATTCTTGTTTCTGATTTCCAGCATCCACAGTTCTTTGGGTTTTCGGTAAGATTCAGTTGTTGTGACCCAGAGAAGAATCAAATAAAATAGGTAGGATATAAGAAATCTTTGGTAATGTTTGAAAATAAAAAGATCAATTAAGTGATGGGAAGAACTAAAATGGAGAATAAACAAATAGCGGAGGGATTGAGTAGGATTTATTGGAACCTGTTGGATCTAATGGGATAGCAGGCAGCTGGGAGAATCAGGGTGTCCCTGTATCTGCTTCCTGGCAGGAATAAAACTGTCTTACATCTAACACAAAGCATGAAGGGCCTAACTCTGAAATCCCACTTAATGATGCTGGGTGTCAAATGAGTTCATTAATGAGCCACTTGAGAAAAAAATAATGGCGCGCTCATTCAGATTTAATTGTGGCTCAGGGATTTAATAGAACTTGCATGGGTCTCCCTTGCATCCCATCAAACCCTATTGGGTTTGCCAACAACTTGCTGGGAGTTCCCTCATTCTGATCAATTGAGAGAGATCTGCCATCTTGAAAGTGAAGGGATGCTGCATTTCAACCTCCATTACATCTTTCCCTCCCTCGTCCTCCTGCAAACAGCACCCTTCCCATACTTGCAGGAATCCCACATCAATATCTGCTGAGAACCTGTTTCCTGCGGCACTGTAAGTACTGGAGGGCCTCTGACTGGCTGACAGCTTTTCGGGAAGCATCCCAAAATGGGGCCTTGATTAACAGGAAGTCTAGTTGCTATCCAGTTAGATGCCTGATTGCACTTAGTTAGCATCAAGAATACCCAGAAAAAAAAGTATTGCTATTGGTTTTCCAAGCCACAGGCAGGGCCCTCATTGCCAACACTAAATTCTACCAGTTAAGCAAATATGCATCTGTCTTCATTGTAGCAAAGAACCTTTCTTAACTTTCCAAATGTCTAACAAGATTAAGTGGTTTAAAATGATTAATATTAATAAAGGGAAAATATTGATGCAAATGTTAGGTCGAAAGGCCGATAAATCCCCTAGCCCTGATTGTTTATATCCTTATGTTTCAACAGAGGTGGCTGTAAAGATAGTAGACGTATTAATTGTGATTTTTCAGAATTTCTGATGTTCTAGAATGGTATATAAAATACCAAATATGAGCCTATTATTTAAGAAAGGATGGAGAAAGGAAAGAGGGAAATATCTGCCAGTTAGCTTGACATTACAGAGAAGATGCTGAAATTTTTTATCACAACATTCTTTCATGCTTTTAGCTCAACAAGTGTGTATATTCACCTTCTACATGGAAACAGATGTCCTAATATTGGCAGAATGAGGGAACTAAGACAAATGCTCTTGTAAGATTGTAGACAGAGATGCATACTTTCCCACAGACATGCAACACACACACACGCACATGTAAAATTATAGACACTCCCACAAACACACTCCCACAGATGTATTTTATTGAAGGCATATAAGACTCTCACGAAGTCACAGGAACAATTAATCGTACATGAAATAGGAAAATGACCATGCAGGCAAAGAGTCACAGATTCATAAAGTAGTTATAAGTTTTGAAACTGTGTGAAGATCCAGTGATATTTGCATGATGTGTGTATTGATTAAATCTTTGTGTGTGTGTCTTTGAGTTGAATTTATTAATAAAGAATTTGTTCAACTGTTATATTAAGGAAAGATAAGGCTAGTTCTACAGATGTGAAAACAATTTGGACAACTTGACAAATGGACATAACATTGTTGACAATTATTGACTAGAAGAACATGAGGTCCAACACAAGAGGTGACCTCATTGAACCATACAAGATCCTTCAGGGACTTGACCGAGTGGATGGGGAAAGGTTTGTCCCTTTGTTTAGGAGTCTAGGTCATGAGAGCATAGTCTCAGCATAAAGAGACACACATTTAATGCAGAGATGAAGAGTAACTTCTTTTCTCAGAGGGTAGTGAGCCTATGTAACCCTTTACTGCAGTGGGTTGTTAATGCTGGTCCTTATGTACATTTCCAGCTGAAATAGACAGATTTTTAATCAGTAAGTGAATCATGGCTTGTCAAGATAATGCAAGAAAGTGCTTTTGAGGATTATCAGATTAACCATGATCTCATTGAATGGCAGAGCAGATGTGATGGGCTGAATGGCCTGCATCTGTTTGTATGTCTCCTTGTCTAAAACTCTTGATGTGTTGGAAGTGCCATATTAAAAAAATCCAAAGAGTGGGTTATATACATTGAAGGACATAGGGTGTATCTTTCTCTCTTTAACTGTATACATATTATAAATGTGCATAAACATCACAGAATGTGATCAATACTTTAGATCCAGGGATTCTGAGGTAGTACTTAAATGAGATTATTTATACCACTCTCTACATTCAGTCTGATAAATGTAAATAACCAAACCAGATCAATTCACAATATAGTTACCATGCAGTGAACTGTTACTTAAGTCTTTCCAGCGAGGTTAAAGACATGTAGGAGTAGACATTAACTATACTTGAGAAAATAAAATCGGTGGCGTTGAGACTACACGTCATTTCCCATCTCACCTGAAGTGTCTTTATACTACTGCCCAAAGTCAAAATCTATTCCATAGGTGCCATTATCACAGATTGAATTTATGTGCTTTCTTAACAATGTTCATGAACAATGTGCATTGTGTATGATGTGTGTATATTTTCTGAACTTCAGATTGATCCTCTCAATTTAAATAGTGCCAGTAGCAAGCCTTTTAGTGAGTTTTAAAATAAACAGTTATTTATTATCCCACATTTGGCCCGGAGATTTAAAAATATAATGCCGCATTAACTCAACTATCATACACTATCACTCATATAAAGATTAGATATGGATGAAGAAAAAAAATCAATTACAATGTATAATTGTTTCAATCTTTCTCCAGAGTCGACCTCTAGTCCTGTGAATTGATGCTTTTATTTGAAAAATAGGTCTTGCCAGCAGAGATTTCTCAGCTCATGCAAAAATGCAAACATACAAAATAGGAGCTGAAGTAGACCATTCAGGCTCTTGAAGCTACTCTCCTATTCAATTTCCCATCTATTCACAACAGCATTTGATTCCCTTTCTTATTAAGAATCACTGTCTCAAAATTATTTAATAATCCAAAGGCCTTCAAAGGTAGAGTTCCAAACCCGCACAACCCTCTGAAAGAAAATCTCATCTCTGCCCTGAAACAGTGACCTTTAGTTCTGACTGACTACAATGAGAAACATCCTATACTGTTGATTAGTAAGGGAATCAAGGCTTACTGGGAGAAGGCATGAGAGGAGGGTTGTGAAACATATCCGCCATGATCAAGTGGTGGAGGAGACTCGATGGGCCGAATAGCCTAATTCTGCCCCATATCTTCTGATCATGACAGGAACAATCAGGATTTTATACTGTTCAATCAAATCCTCCTCATTATTCTAAACTCCCATTAAAACAAACCCAACCTTTCAAACCTATCCTCAAAAGACAACCCACTCATTCCAGGTATTAATCTCGTAATTTTCTTCTGAACCGCCTCCAGTAAGTTGACATCCTTCCTTAAAAATTTGACCAAAACTGCGCGCAGTATTTGAGATGCGAACTCAACAATGCCCTGTATAAGTGAAGCATAACAGCCTTACTTTAACGATGAATTCAGCTTGTAATAAAAGACACAATGCCATCAGTCTTCTTGATTCTGGAGTGCACCTGAACAATAATTTTGCATGAGAATGTATAAATCATTTTGCACCACAGAAGTTTTCATAATTGATCATTTGCTTGCTAATTCTTCGAGCCAAAGTGAACAAATTTATATTTTTCAATATTATAGTTCATCTGCCAGATTTCAACTGGCTCACTCAGCCTAGCTATACCCATCTGCAACCACCTTATGTCTTCTTCACAACATGTGTGCCTTCCAATCTTGCTTTTGCTACAATTTAGCAACCACACCTTTGTACCCCTTAGCAAAATAGTTGACTTAAATTTTATAAAGAAGTTGAAATACATCCCTGGGGACTCAGCTTGTCACATCCTGGCAATCGGTCAATGATCCAATTATCTTTGATTTCTGCCAGCCTGCCAGTCTTCTATCCATGTTACTATATTACCACTATACCATGAGGTTTTATTTTCTTCAATAGCCCTTTGATATAACACCTTATGTTGAACGGCTGAGGATCATAGGATTGTATTCATTAGAGTTTAGAAGGTTGAGGGGAGATCTAATAGAAACTTACAAGATAATGCATGGCTTAGAAAGGGTAGACGCTGGCAAGTTGTTTCCATTAGGCGGGGATACTAGGACCCATGGACACGGCCTTAGAATTAAAGGGGGTTAATTTAGAACAGAAATGTGGAGACATTTCTTCAGCCAGAGACTGGTGGGCCTGTGGAATTCATTGTCATGGAGCGCAGTGGAGGCTGGGATGTTAAATGTCTTCAAGGCAGAGATTGGTAAATTCTTGATCTCGCAAGGAATTGAGGGCTACGGGGAGAGTGTGGATAAGTGGAGTTGAAATGCCCTCAGCCATGATTAAATCATAGAGTGGACTTGATGGGCCGAATGGTCTTATTTTCCATTCCTATGTCTTATGGTCTTATCAAATGTCTTCTGGAAATCCAAGTATAATATGTCCACATCTCCCCCATATCCAGAATGCATGTTACTTATTCAAAGAATTCTGGTAAATTGTTTAAACATGTTTTCCCTTTCTCAAAACAATATTGATTATTCTTGATTGATTCTAACACCTTCGCCATGACAAATATCAAGTGGACTTGTCCATATCTTCCTGTTTTTGGCCTCTCTCACTCCTTGACTAGAGGTGCCACAATTGCTACTTTCAACTCCTTTGGAAACTTTGCCGAATCGAGGGAATTTTGAAAAGTTATCATCAATGCATCTATTACCTCATTAGACATGGCATTTAAGATTTTAGGATGATGTCCATTTTAATCCAGAATATTGTCAGCTCTACTAGTGTGTTTATTGCCATTTACATTGTGATGATGATTTCATTAAGCTCCCCCTTTTTTTTCCACCTCCTAATTATAGCTATTACTAAAAAATCTTTGCATCCTCTATAGAGAAGACAGAAACAAAATTTTTCTGCATTTCATCAACTGTTTCTTTATTAGCTGCTATTAGCTTAGCTTTCTTGCTCTCTAGAGAACTATTGCTCTCTTTGCCTTATCTTTATTTGAAATAACTGAAGAATCTTTTGCTATCTATTGTTAAATTTCTAGCTAGCTTCTTTTCATACTCTAGAGAAAATGAGGACTGCAGCTGCTAGAAATCAGAGTCAAGAGTGTGGTGCTAGAAAAGCACAGCAGGTCAGACAACATTGGAAGAGCAGGAGAATCGACTTATGCCCGAAACATCGATTCTCCTGCTCCTTGGATGCTGCCTAACTTGCTTTGCTTTTCCAGCACCACACACTTGACTCTTAGAGTCATAGAAATGTACAGCATGGCAACAGACCCTTCAGTCCAACCCGTCCATACCGACCAGATATCCCAACCCAATCTAGTCCCACCTGCCAGCACCCGGCCCATATCCCTCCAGACCCTTCCTATAAGTATACCCATCCAAATCCCTCTTAAATGTTGCAATTGTACCAGCCTCCACTACTTCCTCTGGAAGTTCATTCCATACACGTACCACCCTCTGTGTGAAAAAGTTGCCCCTTAGCTCAATTTTATATCTTTCCCCTCTCATCCTAAACCTACGCCCTCTAGTTCTGGACTCCCCGACCCGAGGGAAAAGACTTTGTCTATTTATCCTATCCATGCCCCTCATAATTTTGTAAATCTCTATAAGATCACCCCTCAGCCTCCGACACTCCAGGGAAAACAGCCCCAGCCTGTTCAGCCTCTCCCTGTAGCTCAGATCCTCCAACCCTGGCAACATCCTTGTAGATCTTTTCTGAACCCTTTCAAGTTTCACAACATCTTTCCGATAGGAAGGAGACCAGAATTGCACGCAATATTCCAACAGTGGCCTAACCAATGTCCTGTGCAGCTGCAACATGACCTCCCAACTCCTGTACTCAATACTCTGACCAATAAAGGAAAGCATAACAAATGCCTTCTTCACTATCCTATCTACCTGCGACTCCATTTTCAAGGAGCTATGAACCTGCACTCCAAGGTCTCTTTGTTCAGCAACACTCCATAGGATATTATAAGTGTATAAGTCCTGCTAAGATTTGCTTTCCCAAACTGCAACACCTCACATTTATCTGAATTAAACTCCATCTGCCACTTCTTAGCCCCTTGGCCCATCTGGTCCAGATCCTGTTGTAATCTGAGGTAACCCTCTTCACTGTCCACTACACCTCCAATTTTGGTGTCATCTGCAAACTTACTAACTGTACCTCTTATGCTCCCATCCAAATCATTTATGTAAATGTTGAAAAGTAGAGGACCCAGAACCGATCCTTGTGGCACTCTACTGGTCACAGGCTTCCAGTCTGAAAACAATCCTCCACCACCCTCTGTCTTCTACCTTTGAGTCAGTTCTGTATACAAATGGGTAGTTCTCCCTGTATTCCATGAGATCTAATCTTGCTAATTAGTCTCCCTTGGGGAACCTTGTCGAACGCCTTACTGAAGTCCATATAGATCACATCTACTGCTCTGCCCTCATTAACCTTCTTTGTTACTTCTTCAAAAAAACTCAATCAAGTTTGTGAGACATGATTTCCCACGCACAAAGCCATGTCGACTATCCCGAATCAGTCCTTGCCTTTCCAAATACATGTACATCCTGTCCCTCAGGATACCCTCCAACAACTTGCCCACCACCGAGGTCAGGCTCACCGGTCTATAGTTCCCTGGCTTGTCTTTCCCACCCTTCTTAAACAGTGGCACCACGTTTGCCAACCTCCAGTCTTCTGGAACCTCACCTGTGACTGTCAGTGATACAAATATCTCAGCAAGAGGACCAGCAATCACTTCTCTAGTTTCCCACAGAGTTCTCTGGTACACCTGATCAGGTCCTGGGGATTTATCCACTTTTAACCATTTCAAGACATCCAGCACTTCCTCCTCTGTAATTTGGACATTTTGCAAGATGTCACCATCTATTTCACGACAGTCTATATCTTCCATATCCTTTTCCACAGTAAATACTGATGCAAAATATTGATTTAGTATCTCCCTCATTTTCTGTGGCTCCACACAAAGGCCACCTTGCTGATCTTTGAGGGGCCCTATTCTCTCCCTAGTTACCCTTTTGTCCTTAATATATTTGTAAAAACCCTTTGGATTCTCCTTAATTCTAGTTGGCAAAGCTATCTCATGTCCCCATTCTGCCCCCCCGATTTCCCTTTTAAATATACTCCTACTTTCTTTATACTCTTCTAAGGAATCACTCAATCTATCCTGTCTATACCTGACATATGCTTCCTTCTTTTTCTTAACCAAACCCTCAATTTCTTTAGTCATACAGCATTCCCTTTACCTAACAGCCTTCCCTTTCACCTTGACAGGAATATATTTTCTCTGGATTCTTGTTATCTCATTTCTGAAGGCTACCCATTTTCCAGCTGTCCCTTTACCTACGAACATCTACCTCCAATCAGCTTTCAAAAGTTCTTTCCTAATACCGTCAAAATTGGCCTTTCTCCAATTTAGAACTTCAACTTTTAGATCTGGTCTATCCTTTTCCATCACTATTTTAAAACGAATAGAATTATGGTCGCTGGGCCCAAAGTGCTCTTCCACTGACACCTCAGTCACCTGCCCTGCCTTATTTCCCAAGAGTAGGTCAAGTTTTGTACCTTCTCTGGTACGTACATCCACATACTGAATCAGAAAATTGTCTTGTACACACTTAAGAAATTCCTCTTCATCTATGGCAGTCCCAGTCGATGTTTGGAAAGTTAAAATCCCCTACCATAACTACCCTATTATTCTTACAGATGGCTGAGATCTCCTTACAAGTTTGTTTCTCAATTTCCCTCTGACTATTGGGGTGTCTATAATACAATCCCACTAAGGTGATCATCCCTTTCTTATTTCTCAGTTCCACCCAAATAACTTCCCTGGATGTATTTCCAGGAATATCCTCCCTCAGTACAGCTGTAATGCTATCCCTTGTCAAAAATGCTACTCCCCCTCCTCTCTTGCCTCCCTTTCTATCCTTCCTGTTGCATTTGTATCCTGGGACATTAAGCTGCCAGTCCTGCCCATCCCTGAGCCATGTTCTGTAATTGCTATGATACCTCAGTCCCATGTTCCTAACCATCCCCTGAGTTCATCCCTGTTCGGCCCCTTGCATTGAAATAGATGCAGTTTAATTTATTACTTCTACTTTGTCCCTGCCTGCCCTAACTGTTTGACTCACTTCTGTTCTCAGCTGTACCCATTTCAGATCGATCTCTTTCCTCACTATCTCCCTGAGTCCCAGCTCCCCTACCTTGCTAGTTTAAATCTTCCCAAGCAGTTCTAGCAAATTTCCCTGCCAGTATATTAGTCCCCTTCCAATTTAGGTACAATCTGTCCTTCTTGTACAGGTCACTTCTACCCCAAAAGAGATTCCAATGAACCAAAAATGTGAATCCTTCTCCCATACACCAGCTCCTCAGCCATGCATTCATCTGCTCTATCCTCCTATTCCTGCCCTCACTAGCTCGTAGCACTGGGAGAAATCCAGATATTACTACCCTTGAGGACCGCCTTTTTAAATTCCTGCCTAACTCTCTGTAATCTCCCTTCAGAATCTCAACCTTTTCCCTTCCAATGTCATTGATTCCAATGTGGACAATGACCTCTTGCTGGCTCCTTTCCCCCGTGAGAACATTCTGCACCCTCTCTGAGACATCCTTGATCCTGGCATCAGGGAAACAACCCACCATTCTGCTTTTTCTCTGCTGCCCACAGAAACGTCTGTCTGTACTTCTGACTACAGAATCCCCTAACACAATTGACCTCTTGGAAGCCAACGTACCCCTCGTTGCACGAGAGCCAATCTCAATACCAGGAACTTCTCATACTCTAATTTCTTCCCCTGATTAGCCTTTTAGCCATCAAAATAGTTAGTGTTGGAGAAACTCAGCAGGTCCAACAGCACCCACAGGAAGAAAAATGCAGTTAACATTTTAAATCCAGTGACTCTTCTTTGACATAAGTCTATTTTTCTTTAGGTATGTAAATTAGAAGTGATTGAACACATAAGAGTTAAAGACTGGTGAAGTTATAATGGGGAATAAGGAAATGGCAAAGACATTTGAGAAATACAGAGGAACCACGATTAGCTGAAGGGCTCAGGTGGGGAGTACATTGCTTGATTACTCGAATTCTGTATAATCAAATGCCAGATAACATAACTTATTCAAGCATCAGGGCCTTGTGATCTTGCCGGATAATCTGATATTTGGATAATCGAGTGCTGGATAATTGAGGTTCCTCTGGGGATAATTGTGTTTCATATCCATCTTTAAGTTTAAGGATACAAATTTTTCCTAGGAATAAAGGTCTAGCAAGAATGAGGAATTTAAAGAATTCTTGTAGAAATGCACTTGTATAAATTTACTGGATCTGACAATTTGAATCCAAGAATTTTGAAAGAAAGACCTAGCGTGATAGTGAATATTTTTTGTATTGATCTTCCTTAAGCAGTTCCAAGATTGGAAGATAGCACAGATAATCCTATGATCTTTGAAAAGAGAATAGAGAAATTTAGAAATGATAAATCAATTTGCCAACATCAGGAGCAGACAATGTGTTAGGTACTATTTTTAAAAGTGCTTTGAAAATGAAAATATAATTAAGTAGAGTCAACACGTCAATGAAAAGGAAATAACAGTTGACAAAGCTATTAAGAGTTTTTTGAGGATGTAGCTAATAGTAGGTGCAAGGAGGAACCGATGGAATTATACAATTGGATTTTCAAAAGCATTTGATGAGATGCCACATTAAAGATTATTACGCAAAATTAGGGCGCATGCAAATGTAGATCATAAATTAGCATTGATTGATGATTTACTAATGGACAGAAAACACAGAATAGGTAAATGCTGGATATTATCGATGTGTCAGACTGTAACTTGAAAGGTTGCATAAGGGTCAGTATAAGGCCTTAACCAATTCCAATCTATGTAAATTAATTAAATGAGAGGATAGCTTGTAATCTTTAAACATTGATTATCGTACAAGCTTGTAAAGTAAAGCAGTGAAGAGGATACAGAGAGTTGCAGACAGAATGCTAAGGCATTGGTGTCAATGTCGAGGAGCCGCTGAAAATTAACATGCAGCTCATCAATTGAGAAGACAACTGCAAGATTTTGTTACCAGTGAATTGGGTCGAAAGCATAAAGCAATTTTCCAAATAATATGCATCAAAGTACAGAATGTGATTGCTATCTCCTTCCGTGAGAAGAGATATTCTTGACCAAAGGAGTGCTGTGAAGGTTCACTTGGCTGTTTCCTGGAGTGAAGGGATTATCCTCTGACGAAAGATAGACTAAACTCTATTTGTATTTTCTAGAGTTTAGGAGAATGAAAGATGTTCCAATTGAGACATACAATTGTTAAGGGGATTAGAATTATAAAATGATAGGATCCCTACAGAGAGGAAGCAGGCCCATTGGCTTAGCAAGTCCACACCAACCCACCAAACAGTATCTTACCCAGACACATTCCCCTATCACACGACATTTCGACATGACTAATGCACCCAACCTACACATCTCTGAACACTATGGGCAATTTAGCATGGCCAATTCACCTGACCTGCACATCTTTGGACTGTGGGAGGAAACCAGAGCACCCAGAGGAAACCCACGCAGACACGGGGAGAATGTGCAAACTCCACACAGACAGTTGCCCGATGCAGGAATTGAACCTGGGTCCTTGATGCTGTGAGGCAGTAGTGCTAACCACTGAGCCACCGTGTTGCCCCAAACAGGGTTGACAGGGAAATGCTGAGAAAATCTTTTCCCACCTGCAATCTAGAATAATTGATCAGCCACTTAAGTCTGAGGTAAGGAAACAAAAAAGAATCTCTACTCCAGAGGGCTTTCTTTGCCTGTAAAGAGGCAGGTTGTTAGACTTTTGGGTATTGAGGGCATTGAAAGATATGAGGGTAGTATGGGAAGATTGGAATTCAGGTAGAAAACCAGCCATGACCTTGTTGATGGTGGAACAGACTCAAAAGTTCAAATGGTGTACTCCAGCTCTTATTTCTTACCCTTTATGAGAGAAGCAGGGTGGTCGTCAAGAACAGGGTATTTGTGCAGTTGGGGAAGAGGAGTGTGGGAACTGAGGGATTGGGGTTGGAGGTTTGAGGAGGTGAGGCTGCTTGTGGTCAGGAGTGGTGAGATTGGAAGTTCAAACTGATAGATTTGAGCTAGAAGCAGGAAATGTTCGAGGTTGGAGCCAAATTATTGTCAGCTGTGAGCAACACTCATGGTTGGCGAGAGGTAATGATCGATTCTTTGAATATGATGTTGCGAATATCACGGCTGCCCCACCAAGTCGAAACATTCAGGGAATTTACTTAGCTTTTTGTATCGTAGGCAAACCCTTGATCCCTGGTTATTGTGGCTGGAAAGAACTAAAGATTTATTTACTTATTTATTGTCACTTGTACCAAAGCACAGTGTAAAGCTTTGTTTACGAGCAGTACAGACAGATGCAATGATGAACAGAACAAAAGATTCAGATGGAGGCATAACATTACACAGGACGTACAAGAGAAATCAATGTTAGCAAGATCAGCATTATTTGAAGCGAGAGAGTCTATTCATCAGTCTAACCATAGCTGGGAAGAAGCTGTTCCTGAACCTGCTAGTGTGTATGTTCAGGGCTCTGTATCTTCTGCCTGGTGGAAGAGATTATGGGAGATCAATACCAGGCTGCGAAGGGTCTTTGATGGTGTTGGCAGCCTTTCCACTGCAGTGAGCTGTGTAAATGGAGGCCATGGATGGAAGGTTGGTTCCAGTGATGGCCTGGGCTGGGCACACCACCCTCTGTATTTTCCTACGATTCTGGGCAGAGCAGGTGCTATACCAGACTGCTATGCACCTGGACAGAATGCTTTCAATTGTGCATCTATAAAAATTGATGACGCTCTTTATGAACTTTCCAAATTTCCTGAGCTGCCTGTCGCCTTGTCATGCCTTCTTGACTGTCGCAGCTACATGGGAAGACCAGGAGAGATTCCTTAGAGTGCGGAAACAGGCTCTTTGGCCCAACAAGTCCACACTGACCCTCCAAAGAATAACCCACCCAGATCCATTTCCCTCTGACTAATGCACCTAACACTATGGGCAATTTAGCATGGCCAATTCACCTGGCTTACACATCTTTGGACTCTGGGAGGAAACTGGAGCATCCGGAGGAAACCCACGCAGACACAGGGAGAATGTGCAATCTTCACACAGTCAGTTGCCCAAGGCTAGAATCAAACCTGGGACTCTGGTGCTGTGAGGCAGCAGTGCTAACCACTGAGACACCATATCTGTAGCAGTGACCGAGGGAACAGGTGTATACAGAGCTTTCAGGGCAGGGATCACTGTGAGACTGTGAAACACAATGATAGTATTATGATATTATTCACTTTTTCTAATGTTACATTATCGTTGGATATGATACTGTGTATCCTTTAGTCACTGCCTTGCTTGTTAGTAGATGGTAAAGTTGCCGTAGTTTTACCGAACCATAGGGCTGCTCTCTCATTTGATAGAGATGACTTGTGGTGCTTTAACCTTGAGAGTCACCATGTCCTAAGCAAGGGGAGAGATTTATGTAAGCCCTTCAAGGTAACCTCAGCTGATGTAGGCATCTCACCCATACTGTTGGCATCACTCTACATTGCAAACCATCAAGATAAATGACCCTGGTGTTACTAAGACTGTAGCTTTAGCACTGTTTTCTTGAATTATTGAAAATTGTTAATTATGTGCTCATATTGTCTTGCTCCTAAATATTTGGTAAAATCCACATTTTCTTTCCTTTGGTCAGAAATTCTTTTCAATTCTGGCACCATACTGAAAAAAGAATTGCTCTTGACTGTATTTGTAGTTACACAATTGAAGGTGAAGTGAACTGTATAATACAACATTGCACTGTAATAAATGAAAATGATTTGTATTGTGTCAGAGTACTTCCCCAGCAGAATTATGGAACGTATGTGCCAGGAAACAAATCTGATTTGTTTTTAAAGACAATGCAAACAGTAATGATGTAACTGAATCATGCTGAACTGTTTTTCAAAATCAAGACATTGGGGACCAGCAGAACAGGATTCAAAATGTTTCTGTGTTCAAAATATTACCAAGGACCCAGTAGAGAAATCATAGAGAACTGAGGATCATTTATTATCCATTGACAATAATTTGTGGTCGAAATAGCACAATATCTCCTGCTTTTTTGAAGAGCCATGTCTGTTTTAAAATCTGATTTGTGTAAATAGAATAGTGATTATAAAAACATACCACACGTATTATTCTTGGAATCGAACGAAAACTATAAAGCTTGCCATTTCAGAACACAGCGGGAAGGCTCAAACAAGCTGTGTGGTGTTTGGTTTTAGTCAACTCATTGTTCAAGGAGATACTATCAGCTCTTTGCTCCTGAACAAAGATTGTACCGATGGAAGAAAACAAACTGTAGACAGTGTGCCTTGGAACGTGATTCCAATCTGTTCTCAAGACAACATGAGTGTAGGTCACTTGTTAACCACCTTTGCAGTTGCGTGGCCAAGCTCCCAGTGGACAGACTAACATTCTGATCCGCTTCTTATATATGCAGCATTGTTAACCCTTCAAAGGTTGCACCCTGTGTAAAAATAACATAAACTTGTGGCATTCCACGGAGGCAGGCTTCATTATAAACAGATGCTGATTTCATGTGCTACACTTTGTTTTCACCATGTTCTGTGACAGTCAGTGTGGGTTCACAGTGGAAAGTTTAGGTTTAGAAAAAATATGTTCAGGAAAACATTTTCTCAAGTCAGGCAACGTCCTTTGATCCCCAAAGGAATGATCAGTTCCCAACCAGACAGCACAATGCATTGCCAGCAGGAAAAAGCTGCCAATCTCCAGCCTGAAAGACGAAGCCAGCAAGTTTAAGCTTTTCTTGACTGATTCTTGAAGTCGCTCACTCAAAAACACTGCATTGCACTGTTGACCTGTCAAACACTAGCTGTGATGTTTCACCCTATTTTGCAACAGGTAATGAAACAGTGCCCATTTTATCATATAACCTCATTGGTAAGATACGTTTACCCTCTGCTCTCAGGATGTGAACCTGAGTAGCAATCAGTTTAGATTCCAAAATAAAAATCAGAAAAAGCTGGAAAATCATACTGTGTCTGGCAGCCTCTGTAGAGGAATGAGGTATTTTCCCAGATGATTACTGCTGGCATCTTATGGTATTTTCAACATCTACCAATAAGTGGTAATGGGTAAAGATTGTTGAACAGTTCACTGACATCAATTCTCCTCTGGTATTGCTTTGTCTTGGCCCATTTCGTGATTAATGGGAAATGGATAAAATAGAAAATAGGAACGGGACTAGACCCTTTGAGGCCGCTGCACCATTCAACATGATCTTGACGAATCACTGAACTCAGTATCCTGTTCCCACTTTGTCTCCCTACCCTTTGATCACTTTAGCTCAAAGAGCTGTATCTAACACCTTCATGAAAACAGTCAATTTGTCGGCTTCAACCACTTTCAGTGAGAGAGAATTCTATCAACTCACCATTATCTTGGTGAAAACATTTCTCGTCATCTCAAGTGTACCCTTAGACTGTGACTGCTGGTTCTGGACTCCCCGGTAATCAGGAACATCATTCCTGTGTTGCCCTGTTTAGTTTTGTTAGACTGTTACACGTTTCTATGAGACTCCCCCTCAATCTTCTAAATCCCAGTGAATATAGACTTAACCAATTCAATCTCTCTTCATATGTCAGTCCTGCCATCCTAGGAATCAGCTTGGTGCTCCCTCCAGAGTTAGAACATCCTTCCTGACATAAGGAGACCAAAACTTCACACAATATTTCAGTTGTGGTCTCACTACGACACTATGCAATTGCAGTTGCCACCCTACTCCTGTACTCCTGTAATGAATCTTTTCATTATGAAGACCAATACAGATGATGCCTTCTCCACTGCCTGCCACTCCTGGATACTTACTTTCAGTGAATGAGGTACAAGGATATCCAGGTCTTGTTGTACTACCAGCCCCCTCCTCACCCTTTCCCCATCCATCACCACTCAGATAATAATCTGTCTTCTTGACTTTTCTAACAAAGCAGAAACGTTCACATTAATCCATATTTTACTCCATTTGCCATGCATTTGCTCACCCTCTCAACATGCTCGAATTATACTTAAGCATATCTGTATCCCCCCAGAGCTCACCCTCCCACATAGTTTTGTGTTGCCTGCAAATATGGAGATATTATGTATCATTCCTTCATCTAAATCAGTAATAAGTATTGTGAGTAGCTGAGGTTCAAGCATTACCCCATGTGAACCCACTAGTCACTGGCTGTACTCAGAAAAATTTATTTCTACTCTCTATTTTCTGACTGTTAACCAGTTCTCTATCTGTGTCAGTACATTATCTTCAATCCCAGGCACTTTAATTTTACATGCTAATCTGTTAAGCATGCCCTTATCAAAAGCCTTCTGACAATCCAAGTAAACCATATTCACTGAGTTCCTCTTATCAACTCTACTAATTACATCCTCAAAAAGATCCAGTAAATTTGCCAATCATGTTTTCCCTTTTATAAATCCAGTTGACTCTGTCCAATGCTGTCACTGCTTTCCTTCCTACTGGTGTCAGGCTGATCGGTCTACAATTCCTTGTTTGCTCTCTTCACTCTTTTTTCAATAGTGGGGTTACATTTTTTAGCCTGCGATTGATAGGAAGCATTCCAGAGTCTAAAGAATCTTAAAATGCGTTCATTATTTTTAGAGCCACTTTCTTCAAACCACTCTGAGGTTTAATCATTTGTCTTTAATTTCATCAATTTCCCAAACAACTTTTCCCTACTAATACAGATTTCCTTCAATTCCTCCCTCTCACTGGATCCTGTGTTCCCCGAGATTTTGGGGATATTAGTAGTGTCCTCCTTTGTGAAGACAGATCCAAGATATATATTTAATCAGTCTGTCATCTCTTTGTTTCCCATTGTAACTTCCTCTGTTTTTGACTGTAAGACACTGTAAAGGCATATGACAAGTCTACACAGAGATCAAACCAAACACTTGATGCTGAAAATCATCTCCTCTCAAGCACATTTCCCATTGTTAGCACATCATACAAGCATGTATATAACTATATTGGATTGGTCACTATCCCATATTTCTGACTTCACAATTGGGGACTCCCTGGCCTTAGCATGCCTTTCCCACAACACACTCCGTGAGACTTGAAACAGTGGTAGGCTTCTTGTTTGAGGTCTAGTTGACATTGGTTTTGACTATTTCTGCACTGAAGGATCTTTTATCTCTTGAATAGCCCACACAGAGGATATCATTCTTTGATTCTTTGAATCAACAATAATTTTTGGCCCCTTAATCCTCTGAATTTCCTGTCTGGAAAATGGCTGCTCTTTTAAAATTAGTACTTCCTTTTATCATTTGGATTTCTGAATTCCAGCAAGCACTTTCTAATTAGAAGAGGTTATCTCTCTTTTTGCAGTAGCCTGGATGATTAGCCCAGTCAGTTTCCTCTTCTTGACCATGTCAGCACTATCTTTATCACTGACATTGACTGTTCTCTCCACTAGTCCTGGTAGTCAGTGATTTTGTCTGCATTGACGATGTCAAAGAGTTTTCTTATGTCAAAGTAAGTAATCTCCCTTTATTCTTCCTTTAATTGGGGTTCCAGTGTGAGCTTGAGAAAGCCCTTTCAACAGCTGTTTGTTTCTAGACTAGTTTTTATCTGGGAGGTTGTTGATCTCCAACTCTTCTGAAGAAGTTAAATTTAGGGTATGAGCGCATGTTCACATTCGAAGTTGGTTGATTGCAAACAACAGACATGTTTTCAATTCTTAAGTGTGTTGTGTTATTGGCTGAATTATAACATTTCTATGATTCTGACAGTTATTCTACCCTGCAACATACAGTCTCTTTTGGATCCTAACTATTTGTTTTTTAAGCTTTATAAGTCAGATCCCTGACAGATCTGGCTTGACAGACCAAATTTTGTTTTGTTTTGGTTTTAACTAGGTGGTCTCTCACTGAAACCTAAGTATGCAATGTTGTAGAATTTATTTTAACAAGAAAACAGAAGTTTATTAAGCAAAAGAGTCTAAAATAGAATAAACCAGGTTACAATAAACTAATCATCCAGATTATTTATGTATAACACAAATTCAAAAGCTTTTAAACATATGATAAAAAACATAGTTTACAGAACCCAAAGCATTCCTTACATAGTACCCAATAACACCTGTGTGCAATACTTACACCAGAAACCATTTTTCTAACACCTTAATAGGTGTGTCTGTGAGTAAGTGTATGGGTGTGTGTGCATGCACGCATCTGTGTATGTATGTGCAAGTCTGGCTGTGTGTGTGTGTGTGTGTGTGTGTGTGTGTGTGGTGGGGGTCGGGGGCTCATGCCTTGGTGGAAGGCTCTATCTTTTGGGACCTTGCTCCTCCACCATGCTCTCAGTGGGAGCATCAGAATAACTGCCATTGTAAAGGGGTTGTCCCTGTCTTTGGGTGACAATGCCACAAATGACACTTTCTTGGGTGGACTGTCCCAACTCAACCATTTAATGTCAGGACTGCTGTGTGCCAAGGTCTGGCTCTTGTGGCCAGTATCAATGAGTCCAGCAGTGGGTCAGTTCTCAAGATTGAGCCCTCAGAAGAGAGAATGCCCAGATCTGGTCCAGGATCCTGGCTTGGATCAGTAATTAAGGCTGGTCCTGAATTGCAATTGGGAATTTGAATTGGGTCTGAATGAATGATGGATTCAGAGTCTGGATCAAGTGTTCGGTTACCGTCGGCTTCCTTCAGGTCCCCTAGAAACACACAGAGTTGTTGGCTGTTACTCTGTGATCCTTACCCCTTTAACTGATTAAATGATAACACCCAGTTTTTCCTGTATCCAGCAAAATACAGCACTCACATGGGCTTCCCTTGTCCACCACTAGGTGAGGACCTGAATATCTGTGGGATAGAAATGTTGCTGGTTGAGCAATTGGGACATTACCCACTGCCCAACCTTGTACTTGACCAGTTTCACCTTCCCATCAAATTACGCTTAGCTCTGATTTTCCATTTTTGCTATTCTGATGGCTGCTGCTTTGTCTACAGCCTAAACATTTTCCAATAAAATTTTCAGGTCCTTTGTATCAGAAGGCTTTGACTTTGGGCTCTGTCAAGTCCAGTCCCATTAAGCGTTTGATTTCTCTCGAGTTAATAGAACATGAGGGTGAATCCAGTTGAACTGGAGGGTGAGCTCATTATGAGCAGGAAGTTAAAGGGTAAAACTACTTTGTAGATTGAGTTGCTTTGCTAGGTGACCCTTTGCAGCATCCCTTTCAGGGTGTCATTAATTTCTGTCCGATCCCATTGGATCAAGGACAGTAGATGATGTAGAAACTTTGGTTGATATGAAATACCTTCATCACTGCCTGCATGACCTGGGCTGTGAAATGGGTTCTATACTGTGGGAAGAACACATTGAGTGAAATGTGCTGAATGACTGCAACATTAGCGGTCTTCATTCGAGTGAAGAATGCCTCCACCTATTTGCTAAAAATGTCCACAATAACCTGGATATACTTATATGCCCCTTTACAGGGTGGTGCTGGGACAATGCAGTGTATTAGTCGGCATGGACAGGTTGGATCAAAGGGTCTGTTTCCATGCTGTACATCTCTATGACTCTATCAGTCCATAGTTATGCTATTCACCTAGAATGCCTTAACTCTGTTGACATACTTATCTGGACTGTTCATGGTGCAGATGATGCAATTCTAAGCATAATTCATATGTCTTTCCATTTCTGGTCACCAACATGATCCCTTGATTCTGTCAGGTGTGGTTTCCATCCCTTGATGATCCCAGATATTGTTACACTGATAAGTCACTTGATTTCGGTACTGGATTGAGACCACATACCCTTCATCTTTGACAACAAGTCTGACCTTATTACCTAACATGTCCTCCCACTTGCTGTACGAGACAGGGATCTTTCCCCGCTGTACTTGCTTTAAAATGATGTCACTGCTCTGAGCTTGCACCAGACCTTCCGCCTAGTTTTGACTCACAGAAAAGTGGTCATTTGCTCCAGAATGTGGGGGGGGGGGGTGGGGGCACGCTGCCATGGTTCTCCTTCATGAGGGCCCTACTTTGCCAATTCATCTGCCCTCATGTTCCCAGCTGGGGCAGCTCAGGGTGGGCTGAACCCCTAATGATGCCACCTTTGCAGTCTTGAGCAGTTTGAAGATTAATATCAAGCAGGGGTGCAGCCGGTTATGCTTTCCTGTCTGCTGAGATGAATACTCTCATTTCCAACAGTCGCCAGACGTCAGTTAAACTGTTGCAGATGTACACACTGTCTGAGTGTATATCTGCTGGTGGGGGACATTTTCAGGGTGGCTGACCATGTAGACTACAGCTGCTGGTTCAGCAGTCTGAGCGCCCATTTTACTGGGGAACTTCAGCACCAGAGAAGGGGCTGAGAGCATAGGGCTGTGATGGGATTGAAGATTGAACAGCGCCGTTTGAAGAGGGGAGTATTCAACTGGGAGCTTACAAAAACATCATGGAGAGCAGTTGTGAGGGGACCCGGGTTACAGTTGACGCAAGGTAAGAACACAGTAGGTGAGAGAGTGACTGATGTACAAAGTGTTCACTGAGGTCACTCAAGCTGCAAATGGCTACTGACAGGAAAACAAAACGGTGGGCCAATTTGGAGCAGTTGGAACAATCAACAGGGAGTTGTATTCTGTCACATGGAACCTTTTAATGCATACTTAAAAGCGAACAAACTGGTTGAAACGTAATGTTGGCAGTTTTCTTGAGTACTTTTGGGAGCAAGACCTCAGTGATTCTGCAACCAGAGAAACCCAAGGAGAAGACATACTCAGAATTATGTAAAGTGTAGGGGAGATATTTTTGCCTCAGAGCCATTGATGCTCACAGAATATCTCCATTTTTATAAATGAGTACAGCACGAAGGAAAGTCAATTGCTCAATTTGTAGCTGTCTTCTAGATAATCCTGGAACATTGTGAATGGGGAAGGTTCCTCCAAGGTAACGGCACAATGGCTCAGTGATTAGCATTGCTGTCTCACAGCGCCAGGGACCCGGGTTCAATTCCCGCTTCAGGCGACTCTCCATGTGGAGTTTGCACATTCTCCCCGTGACTGTGGGGGTTTACTCCGGGTGCTCCGGTTTCCTCCCACAGTCCAAAGATGTGCAGGTGAGGTGAATTGGCCATGCTAAATTGCCTGTAGTGTTAGGTGTAGGGGAATGGGTTTGGGTGGGTTAATCTTTGGAGGGTCAGTGTGGACTTGTTGGCCGAAGGGCCTGTTTCCACACTGTAGGGAATCTTAAAAAAAACTAGTGGGACTACTTGGTTTGTGCTTTCTGATATGAAGCTTTCATCTAATGGAAGCTGTTAACAAGGGGGGACCTGGATTTCAAGGCAACTTTTGAAATTGCTATCTCAGTGGATTTGACATCCAGTGAAGCAACACATTGAGTGATGCTGCTGGAGTACATAAAGTCATCGAAGCATAGCAGAGTACAGTAGCAACTGTAGAATGGCCACTAGGAGTCAATGTGTTGGACTCAAGAAGCCCAGTGCTGCAGGTGTAAGACAGTAGGCCATATTACCCAAAATTGCCAAGTACCATTCAAGCAAGTGTTTCTGAAGGAGCCAATTCAGTGGACAAGACATAAGTTAGATGTCACCAGCCAGGGAGTAGACTGGGAGTCAGCCAGAGTCGAACGGTGTGGAGATGGAAAAGCACAGCAGGTCAGGCAGCATCCAAGGAGCAGGAGAGTCGATGTTTCGGGCATAAGCCCTTCATCAGGAATGTGGGACTGTGACAAGCAGAAGGCCCAGGGTTAATACTGGGTAACAATAATTGTTTCTGGGTTCTTCCCAAGTTAAAAGGGTTAAGACAGTAAAGGTGGAAGTGGATATAAAGCACCACCTGAGTTTCTGATTTTAAGTCGATATTTCAGGAAAAGTTAACGGCGCTGCTATTGAAACCTGCTAAGATTACAGTTAAGGGACTGGTGTACCAAATTTCCTCTGTACATAGTGAAAAGAGACTACCCTACATTACTTGGATGCTCCTGGTTACAGAAATTAAAACTAAATTGAGTTATGGTTAATAGGCTGGCAACTCGAAAGCAAGTTTGCAAGAGATTTCAACAGGTTTCAAGGTGTCTCCAAGGGAATCCTTGATAGCATAGATGAAACAAAAACTGAATTTGTTGGGGGAGGGGTTAACAATGGGTTGCATGTAAGAACATTGTTAGCCACCAATGCCTCCCCATTAGCAGCTATTCATTTTCTTTGGCTAGTTGTTATCACCTTTATCTGTCCATCTGTATTTCTCTCTCTTTAGACTATGTCTCCCCCTTCCGTTTACTTCTTAACCCTCCCCCCCCCCCCCCACCCCTCCTTACCTCCCCCACCTTAACCTCTGCATAAAAAACTTTGTCCTAGCTACCATCAGGTCTGAGAAAGGGTCACTGGTTCTGGAATGTTAACTCTGATTTCTCTCCACAGACGCTGCCAGACCTGCTGTGATTTTCCAGCAATTTCTGTTCTTGTTTCTGATTTCCAGCAACTGCAGTCCTTTTCATTTTTTTAAAGGAGAAATTACATTTTATTTGAAGCAGAAGGCCTGACTCAGAAGTTTGACGGTGCATCCAGTACCATACGGGATCGGACTTAAAATTGAGGTGTAACTGGAACAGTTGGTGAATCTGGGTACATAGGGGCCAGTAACTACAATAGGCCACTACAATCTCTCTGGTGGTATAATCAGATGGTGTAGTGAGGATTTGACGTGACTTTAAGATCACAGTCAACCCAGTCCTGTGTGCAGAATAACACCCACTTCCACCCATTGAAGACCTGTTCAGTGGGCTGAGTGGGGGAAAGAAATTCACAAAAATGGATCTGTTACATGTCTACTTATCGATGGGGGTCACAAAGGATGGGGGTTACGATGGGGACACAGAGTAAAATTGTTCCACTACAAATGACTGCCTTTTGACACAACATTAAGCTAGTGCTTGAAAACAAACCAGTTGGACTATAACCAGGATTGCCAGGTGTCCAGTGTTATCTGGATGATATTTTGGATCCTTCAAAGAGAAACATTTGAAACCATAAAGAAGCCCTAAACAAAAATTACAGAAACATGAGTAAAAAGGGAGAAATGCAAGTTTTTAAAAGATTTCATAGAGAACTTGGGCCTTGTAGTCAACGGTGAGGAACTCCACAAGGTGCCCAAGTAGAGGAAGGCCATCATGAAGGCCATTTGACCGGAGGGTGTGTCTTAACTGAGATTGTTCTTGGGCTTTGTCAATTATGGCAAGTTTGTCTCAGATCTGGCAACTGCACTAAAACCCCTGCATTGGTTTCTGGGAAAAGGGCGTCTGTGGCAATGGACCAAGGATGTGAAGTGGCTTCCAGATGGTGAAACAATTGCTACAAAGGTCAGAAGTGTTCATTCATTTCAACCCCAAGTTACCACTATAGTTAGTGTGTGACGCCTCGCCTTATGGGCTTGGAGCTATACTGTCACACATCTTACTGAATGGAGGGGAAAGGCCCATCGCATTCACATTAGTGTCACAAACAAAGTTGGAGGAAAATTATGCTGAATTCGATAAAGAAAGATTGGGCATTCTTAATGGCTTTCCAAAGTTCACCCATTTCTTTTACAGCAGGCACTTTATGCTGCCCTCAGACCACAGGCCGCTAACCTTCATTTTTGGCCTTTATAAAGGGACACCATCAATGGTAGCAGCAGACTTACAGAGGTGGACACTGGGTCTACCAGTCTACTCAGACAAAATCAGGTACTGACAGGCAGCGAAGCATGGCATTGCAGATGCCCTGCGAGAGTTACCACTACTGGGAAATAAAAATGTTCCCTACAGGAACCTGAAAATTTTGTACTTTTTCTAGGAAGATCAAGAGATCAGGTTGAAACACGACCTGAAATGACCTTGTCTTGAGTCTAATGTTGGACTTGGTCCTGAGAAGGAGGATGTAATAGAAACTGCCTAGAATTATGCCTTTACCTGTCCAGGAGGTGGGAGTTGTCCTCATCGGGCGGGTGTTTCATGTGGGGAATGAGATCCATTATTCTTTCCCTCTTTAAAAGGAAAGGTGCTGGAACAAGTGCACCAAGGGTACCCTGGCATGGTGTGAATGAAGGAACTAGCCATGAGCTACTTTTGGAAGCTGAAGGTGGACTCTGAAATTGAGGAGTAAGTGGGATCATGTGAATCCTGCGCATTAGTAAAGAAGGCACTGTCATTATCGCCCATTCACCCATAGGAACAGCCTCAGTTACTCAGCATGTACTGTCACAATTCAGTGCAACAATTCAGTGCACGCCAGCGTCCTTGATGTTCAACCTCCAGCTGAGAACCATGTTTGACTTACTGATGCTGGAAGAGATCAGAGAGGTGGTAGAGTGAAAGCAATAAGGGCAGGTGAGCTTTGAGAAGATTTGTAGCTCAGGTTGAGGTTCTGGATGTAGGCTTGTTCACTGAGCTGGAAAGTTCAGTTTCAGACATTTTGACACCATACTAGGTAATATCATCAGTGAGCCTCTGAATGAAGCACTGGTAGTATGGGACGCTTTATGCATATAGGTTTCCTTGGGTTGGTGACATCATTTTCTTTCCTGATGTCATTTCCTGTTCCTGAATCACCTATACACTGTATTCAAAAAGAATGGGGACCCAATGAACACAGTCTGCCAATTTCTCAGCAATAAACCCCAACAAGCAGACAAAATATGTCCAGAAACCCTAGCCACCCTCCCCTACATCAAAGACATCTCGGAAAAGACTGCCAGACTACTCAGACCTCTTGGCATCATGGTAGCTCACAAACCCACCAACACACTAAAACAGTAGCTAATAAACTTGAAGGCCTCTTTACAGACAACAAGCAAAACTAATACCATTTACAAAGTACCGAGCAAGAATGTAACAAACACTAATTGGACAAACAGGCAGAAAACTAGCCACCAGGATACATGAACCTCAACTAGCCGCAAAAAGACATGACCCACTCTCACTAGTATCTTTACATACAGATGAGGAAAGACACCACTTTTACTGGGACAACACATTCATCCTATGACAAACCAAACAGAGATACGAGCAAGAATTCCTAGAAGCATGACATTCCAACCAGAATTCTATCAACAAACACATTGACTTGGATTCCATTTACCACCACGTGAGAAAAAGAACAGGAAATGACATCACCACAAGAAATGGCATCACCAATCCAAGGAAACCTCTGCCCATCCCCTCAAATTTTTGGTAGATGCTTTCTCTAAACTGATCAGTCTTGAGCCCCACCATATCATTATAAGGGGAGATTTTAATTGTCTCATGGATCCCACAGTAGACAGTTTGCCCAAGGACCTCCGATGCCCTCTGTACAAACTAAGCAATTGGTGGATCTGTATGTGGAGTTAGGGTTGGTGGACGTCTGGAGGCATCACCACCTTATAGGCAGGGATTTTACATTTTTTCCAATCCACACAGAAGTCATACCAGGATTGAATTTTTTTCTTACCCCCGTGGCAACCCTGGACTTGATGGCACCTTGTACGATTGGCGATATTACCATCTCCAATCACGCTCCAGTGTACCTGTTGGTTAAGATTAAGGACGTTACAGTGGGCCCAAGGCACTGGCGAATGGATCCCTTTATCCTCAAGGATAATAAGTTTGTGGAGTACTTCTCGAGGGAATTTTAAGCATTCATAGACATTAACGCAGGCTTGGTTACTGGTCCATCCATCCTTCGGGAAACTGCCAAAGCCTATATCGGGGGTTAGTTATTTCCTAATCTGCCAGTAGGAAGGGGCAGAAGGGTGAGCAGCAACGTCTTATCGAAACACGGTTTAAGGCAGCCAAGAAGGCTTACTTTGACATGCCCTTGTTGGTCATACTCCAGAGGATTATGGCACTGTGGTCTGCATGGAATTCCGTGCTCACACGGACAGTAAAGAAGGAGCTTACTCTTGCAAAGCAAAGGTTATAGGAGCATGATGACAGGCCAGGCAAGTACCTAGCATATCTCGCCAGGAAAGGGAGGGTCCCTCAAGCCATTACGGTGATTAGGGAAGGGTCTAGGAACCTAACATGTGACTCCAAAAAGATTACTGTGGCATTCCAGAGATTTTACTCTAAGTTATACCAATCTGAGGGTTGTGAGGAGGGGCGGGCCAAAATTGAGTTGTTTTTCAAGGATCTGGAGCTCCCGGGCATGATCCTTGAACAAAGTCTTTTCTCAATGTCTCTTATCAGAGCAAGAGGTGCAGGAGACTGTGAAGCAGCTTCAGGGTGGAAAGGCACCCAGTCCTGATGGATGTCCCAGTGAATTCTATTAGGAAATTTATAAACATATTGTCAGGCCCGATGCTCAACATGTTCATTGACTCATACAGCTATGATTGTCTCCTGCCATCTCTGAGAGATGCCAATATTTTGCTTATTCTTAAAAAAGGGAAGGTCCCGAAGGACTGTGGTTCATACAGGCCCATTTCACTCTTAAATATGGACTTTAAAATCCTCTCTGAGCCTCTTGCGAAAAGGCTGGAGACTGTGTTACCTTCTATTGTTAAAGAGGACCAGATGGGCTTCATAAAAGGTTGCAGATCCTCCAATAATGTTAGGAAGCTGCTTAATGTAATTCAAGCATGTCAACATCAATAAATACAGGGATTGGTGATTTCTCTAGATGCAGAGAAGGCATTTGACCGAGTTGAGTGGCCAAACCTTTTCTATACTCTGGAGTGGTTTGGCTTGGGCAAAGTCTTTATAAGATGGGCAAGGGTAGTCTACAGTGAACCTCTCGCTGTGGTCATCACCAATGGGGTGCGATCAAGCAATTTTAACATTTTTAGGGGTAGCCAGTTGGGCTGTCCCCTATCGCCATTGTTTTTTTATGTTGGTGATTGAACCATTGGCGGAGGCCATTTGTAGGGACCCCAATATATCAGCTCCTGAAGTGGGGTCAAAATTATATAAAGTTTTGTTGTATGCAGATGATGTCCTTTTTTTGTCAAATCCAGCAGTTTCGGTGCCTTGCCTGATACAATGCATCAGTGTGTTTGGCGTCTTTTCAGGGTGCAAGATTAATCTTGCAAAATCAGAAGCTATGCCTATGGGTGGTCTTATGAAGGTGCTAGGTCTTGAGGGTAAATATCGAGTCACAGAGGGTTTATGTATTTGGCCATATTCATTACTCCATTTCTGGATTGGATGTTCAAAGCTAATTTTGTTCAACTATTTGACAAAATCAAACAAGACCTTCAAAGATGGGAGACGCTTCCAGTCTCGTGGTTGGGTCGCACAGCGCTTATTAAGATGAATATTCTCTCCTGTTTGCTATATCCTATATGGATGCCCCCTCTGATTTTTGATAAGCAAACATTCAGGAGGCTGAATGGCTGGTTCAGTTCTTTGATTTGGCATCATAAGCAGCCCCTTACTAAAATAGCTAAACTTCAATTGCCTCACAGATTGGGGGGACTGGATCTCCCGGACATTAAAAACTATGAACTAAGTTCGCTTTTATCTTAGATGAGTGATTGGGTTTGCGGGAACTCTCTTTCAATATGGTTAGATATTGAAACCTCTCAGGCAAGGTGCCCCCTTACCAGTTTGCTGTTTTTGGACAAAATGAGGGCAGTTAGACAATATTGCTGTAACCCAATAGTTATTAATAATGTTAAAGCATAGAGGAAAGACAAAAAAAACATTTTCTCTCACACTTATAGATTTTCAACTGAGGATGAGATTCAGGATTTAATCATTGGGCAGCTAGGGATGTGTCTAACACGGGCGATTTATGTGAGGGAGACTCAATGATGTTTTTTGATCGGTTAGTATGGAAATATGAGCTCTTTCTTTTCTTCAATTTAGGAATTTCATTAAAAAAAACTACACTTTTGACTGATCCCTACAAATCCAACATAGAAAGGAGGGTGCTCAGTGCTAAGAATACACTTGTTAGCACTTCATATCATCAATTTGAGGGGGGGAAGGATAGGGGTAGGGGGCATCCCTCAGATGAGATCAATCAACTCTGCAGGGTGTGGGAGAGAGAGCTAAGCGTTGAGGTCTCTTCAGAGGCATGGGAAGATTTTTGGGAAAATGCAAGAAAGATATCAGTTTGCAATAGGACCCATGCTTTACAATTGAATATTCTTCACAGGATCCACTTTGCTCAGATCATTTGTCAAAATTTAAGCCAGGGGTACCTTCAACATGTCCCAAGTGCAAGGTTAGTACAGGCACTCTTACCCATTGTCTCTGGTCCTGTGGGAGGCTTCAAACATACTGGAGTGCTGTGATGGCTGCAATGGGGAGGATTTTGGGTGTAAGGGCAGAGAAGGACCTGATCTCTCTTCTTCTTGGCCTGCCCAGTGTGTTCCCTGCAGATGCACATAAGAAAAAGCTTTTCAACATCCTCATTTCTTGCGCAAGAAAGAATAGCTTGCTGGGTTGGATATCCAAAAATCCCCAGGACCTGTCAGGTTGGTGGAAGATTGTTATGGAGCATATCCCCTTGGATTTTCTCACAAGTATGGTACACCACAAGACTGAAAATTTCTACAAGCAGCCTTTTTTGGAATACCTGGATACAGATGTAAATCTGCTGCACTAATAAGGGCTTTTATATAACCATAACGATTGCGCTTTACGAGTCCAATGTCTTGTTTGGCTGAGTTGAGTTATTACTATTTACCAGTTTGTTGTTGGTTATTATTTATTTAGTTAAATAGCTAGTTGGGTTTTTAAAAATATATTTTTCTATATATATTGATACATTTGTACATGAGGGCAGGTTGAGTGTTTTTTAACAATTTTTTGTGTTCTTTCTTTGTATTATTTTGTATTTGTTGTGATATTTTAAAAATCTATTTTGCAATAAAAATGTATTTTAAAAAATAATGACAGTCAATACACTGCGGATTTAGTGACAGTACAGGGGTTTCATTGCTCCCAAATCTTTGAGAAAATGAAAACTAAAACATCGCATTAGAACCCACTGTTTACACAAGAATCGCAAGATCAGTTAAGTGAAATGAACCCATGTAGCCATTACCACCTCATCTCAAATGTGATTGTGGTAATTATCACTAAATAAATGATAATTGGTCTCAGATGTACGCATAATTAGGCCTGTTCGCTCTAACAAAACAATGGGGAGAAGGAACTTTTATACCATCAATGTCAAACTGGTAATTGAGGACTCTTGTGGCACAGTGGTTGTGTCCCTACCTCTGAGTCAGGAGGTCCAGTTCAAGTTCCACCAGATCCAGAGATGTGTTACAACATTGGTGAACATGTTATTTAGAAAACATAAAACAAAACTGGGGATTGATAGGCACGATATAAATAGGTAAATGATAAACTGCTCAGCTGAATTACTGGCATATTGTAGTCTACACTGTGAGGGTTACATAAGAAGGATAACGAGCTGAGGTAATTTGTGCGCACGGTCAGTGGTAGTGAAGGATGAGCAGGGAAGAAAGCTTGGACAGCTATTAATCTTGATCTCAATCCAACTGGTTCAAGAGATGACATGGGATCCATTAAGTTCAAGATCTCTGGAGAGATTGGGGCAGACAGCGAAGCTGCTGTTTACAACTATCTTACAGAACTGAAAGTCAATCCTTTCAGGAGATGGTTTCAGCACAGAGCAAGTGTAGAATGTGGGTGAGATAGAACTGTTTTGTAGAATACTGTCTGATTCCTAACTGGCTACCAAAACTGACACAACTGAAACTCCAATATTTATATAATGCGCAAACAGAATGACACTTCCAATAGTGTTCCCAAGATAGGAAACTACAAGGTAACTTCCCTATGATTGGGAAGTCCAAGAAATTGAAATGTTCTTATGACAATAATAACTCCCTACAATTGTTGTATAGTAAGGCGTAGATGATAGGGAACGGATTCAAGCTCTGATTTTTTTCCATTACTTTATGCCCAGTTTAGAAGGTACTTGAGATTAAAGAAAATATAGGAGAAAGCTGTGCTACTGCTGGCCAACTATCCAGCTTCCCCCTGCCACTGTTGAGGACCAGTGTTGGCGACATGCCAAAGGATATCATAAGTGAATGCAACATTTGAACAGAGGCAGTAATTGTAAATGCAGCAAGTGTTACAAAAGTCAACCTGTCCATTTCTGAGGTGGGACCCGAAATGCTAACTCTGATTTCTCTCCACATATATTGCCAAACCTGCTGAGCTTTTCCAACAATTTCTGTTTTTATCAATAAAACTGTTGCATCAAACAAATCCATCAGTGACCACCTGAAGCTTTGCATATTGAAGGTTATGATCTACTTTGACGACATAACCTGGAAGTCAGTTTCAGTCAAGTGCATTACAATCAGCTGGATGAAGGGGTTAGCCAACCGTCACAGTTCTAGTCAAGAATGATGAGGTAGAACACGATGAAGAGGAAGGCTTCCTGGGCTTCACTCAAGCAGAGGTGGAGATCACTGCAGCCAGGCTCCAGGAGCAGTTGGATGAGAGCCATTTAAGGGTCAGACAGCGTTCTACAAAACAGTTATGTCTCGCCCACATTCTACACTTGCTCTGTGCCGAAACCATCTCCCTGAAAGGATCGACTTTCAGTTCTGTAAGGTAGTTGTCACTGGAAATGTGGGATGTGGTGGAATAGGCACTGACAACTGCTATGGCCCTCACTACCACAGCGAGCATAGAATCCGCCTGAGTGGGAAGCTGAACATAATACTGTGGCAGTGCCAACAAGGTCAGAAACTGTGACTGTGTTTTATACCTGCCTGGTCTGAGCATCCAAACCAAACAAAAAAACAGTGGCAAGGACAGAAGAAAGTAAGTGATTTTTTTTTAAGATGAATTGAGACTGAAATAAATGATAAAGAAATATTAATTTGCAATTAAAGTCTTGGAAGTACTCATGATTTTAAACAGAATTTTAGGTTGCAGTTAATAAATGATTTAAACATTGTTATAAATTCATACCTTTCCGTAAAACTCACTTCTCATACTGTTTTTTTGCTGCTGCATGGGATCATCTTTCTGTGTTTGAGCTCAAATAATCTCATTTCTCAATCCTGTCATTCATGTTATAACAGGCTTTCACTGTAAATAACCAAAAAGCAAGATACTGTAAATGCTAGAGATCTGAAATAAAAACCTAAAATGCTGGAAATACTCAGCAACATCTACCCTCTAAAGCATTTGACAGCATGGCACATGTTCTACACATGTGAAAAGCAAAAGCTAACCCAAACCAAGTGCATCATATCCAACAGACGAGTCTGTTTCCATGCTGTATGACTCTATGACTCTTCCTTTACTTGAAACCTATGGTGAAGTAATGGAAAATGTCCCTTACTTCTGCTATATTGGATTGTAATTATCCTAAAACACTGACACTGATCAGTCTATATGCTTAAGTTTTTGAGAATCATCATATCAGATCTAGCATTATGTTCAAAATTTATTGGGTTGTATTTCTCCTAAAGCTTTTCTATTGTGCTGAAGCTTGGACAGGTTACAGACATCATATCGAGAACCCAGCACAATATCTTCGACACTGTCTTAGAAAGATCACAAACCAAGTAGGAAGACAAAAGAACAGAGCATGAGAGCTCTCCAATGTGTCAAGTGTAGATAATGTCACATCTGTTGAGATGGATGGGATATACTGTCAGAATGCCTGACTAAAGATTGCACAAACAATTGCTTTACTCAGAACTGCACCAGGGAGTCTGTTCACACAGAGGCCAAAGGAAACATTTCAAAGACAACCTCGAAGCTTCCATGAAGGTCTGCTCTATTAACATCAACATGTGTGAAGCAGATGGCCAGTTGCAACCAAAATGGCGATTAATCATCCAAAATGGTGTCAAGACCTTCCAATCAACAAGAGCAGCCACTGAGAGAACAGTGAGAAAGTTGGAGTGAGAGCAGGGCTGCTTGATCCAACAATCTGCCACCACCCATTGGCTGACAACTGATGGCCTCACTGCAGTGGGAGAGCCTATAAGGCTAAAATAGGGCTAAATCTATCTCAACCAACACTGACATCTGACTTCCACCCAGCCATCTGCAAGAGAAAAATCATCTGTGACATTTGGGATTGCTGATAGATAAAGATTGAGTGGGAAATCATGTGGGTTCTTGGACAGAACTGAAAAAGCTCATTTAATTTATTTCTCTGGGATTATGTCAGTATCCTGCTGACGCTGCAGGACACCAGAAGAATTTTTTATCGGATTTCCAGGCTGATACTATCACATCTGTGCAGCACATATAAATTCTAGGTTTACAGAATTTTCACTGAGCTCAGAAATATCTCTAACTTGGCCATTGCAAGTCCAGTTATTGTCTTTACATTAAAGAACAATTTATTTTAATTGCAATAGGATTCTTCACATCTTAGTTAATTAATGCTTAACAAAATACACAATTCAGAGCTGTATATAAGATACTGTCTTGGATTTGCCTGAGTTTTTCCACTTTAATTTCACAACAACTCTTGATTAAGCCAGAATTGTTCAGCTCATCTGCTGTTGAAACCCTCATTCATGACTTTTATTACCTCTAGACTCAATAATTATAATGCACTCCCAGCTGGGTCTCCTGTTCCACCTTGAATACATTTGAGGTAATCGATAACTTTGATGGCTGTCTCTTAACTGGCTTGATTTCCCATTTCTTTACCAGCTTTGTGCTGCCTGAACTACATTGGGACCTCGTTGTAGTTTTGAAATTATCATCCTTGTTTACTTATTCCTTCCTGAACTCATGTGTCCTATCTCTGTCATTAGCCTTCAGCCTCACAACTCAGTGAGATATTTGCATTCTTCTAATTCTGGCTTCTTGTACATTCTCAGTTTTAATCAACATTGCTGCCAAAGTTGCAAGCTCTTGAATTCCACCTCCCCCCACCCCCCCCCCCCACGCTTCAGTTCCTCCTCACATTGACAACCCATGTTTCCTCCTTTCAGACCCTAGAACCATTGACCAAGCATTTAGTCATCTGACCCAATCTCTCCTAGTACAGTTTAGTATCATTCTTTATAATGTTCCTGCAAAGTGATGTGGGTCATTTTAATATATTAAAGGTGCCATTTACATGATATTGATATTACTTACTTATCTAGAAAAAAGATCATTGATCGTTTAGGTAATATATTCAGAGATCAAAGGGAGTTGCCTCTTTGTAGGCTACCTTGCTTGAAAGCAGCATTAATATTCACTTAGATAAGATAGTTTCTTTCACTATAAAGTGACAAAAGCACTGATTGGAAGGTATCTGCACTGCCTTGAAGTACCAAATAAAATCAATTACATTATCACTTTGTATTTTATTAAATAACACGCTAAATAAAAAAAACCACATGAAGCATAAACTGGAAAATAATTTCTCTTTGTAAATTCTGATCGTGAAAGGTTCAGAGTATCTCTTCATTAAAAGCTCATTTTGATTAATATTCTTACTGCATGAGCTCATTTCACTTTGACCAGCTCTACATTACCAACATTGGACAAGCTTAGCTTGTCATATTATTTCTGGAATTTTCCGGTTAATCTATTTAGCAATGTAATTCCTTTTCAAACTGCCCTCTGTGTTTAAATTAAAAAATATTTCAAATGCAAACAACCAATGATGGTTAAATGATGTTAAATTCTAATAAGATAAATGATCTAATTATATTTCCAACAAATTTTACAGATAATGCCATCTGCTGAATGTCATCCTCCCACGTGTTAAATGCAACTCTTCATAAACATTGTGGAGTAAAAGGTCAATTATCCTTTTACTCTGAGAATAGTTACTGGAGATATGCATAAAGAGCTATGTAATAGTGATGTTAGATCACATTGATTGGGGACTCAAATCTGTAGAGATGTCCTGTCTTACCTTGTGTATAGTTATGTTAAACAAAGCCTGTTAGTGTTTATTTACCTGATTGCAGACTTGATCTTACGACAGAACTTTGCTCAAGATCACCCATACCACTTTATCTTTGGCTCTTTGGTCCTCTTTGTGTTGATGCAAACACTTAATTATCTTGCCCATTGTATCTCATCATCATGATACAACTTTCCTCATATGGTTTCAACCCTGTCCAATCCAAAACATCCTGTACATAATTTCAAATAGCCTCTACCCCAGCCTCTGTATGAAAATCCTTAAAGAACCCATCTTTGCCTATTCATCCTATTCTCTACAAGAAACTCAAACAACTCCATTTCACTTCTTAATGGTTCTTGTAGAATGAGGTAGCTTGGCATAAAGTACAATGGTATCGAACTTCAAATCCCATAAGCAAATCACTCAAGAATCATTATTTGACTGGGCCTCCAACTGAATTCAAAATAAATCCTTGATCGTGTATTTCTTATGTCAAGATTTATTTCCTAATTTGTATCCTTTCCAACTTCTCAATTCTGATCTTCCATATGTTTCAACTTATCTAAAACTCTACAGTTCCTGGTGTTTGACTCAGCAACAGTGAAGGAATGGTGAGATACTTCCAGATCAGAAAGGTGTGTGACTAGAAGTGGAAGCTAGAAGTAGAGGTTCCTTGACTTGTAGACAATGAGTGTTGCAGATCTGGAAGGTGATGTTGAAGGAATGTGCAGAGTGCCTCTCATGTATGGTATACGTTGGAGCTGCTGTTCATTGCTGGTGGAGGAAGTGAACAGTTAAGGTGGTGGATGCAATGAAAATTCGGCAGCCTGTTTTAACTTAGATTGTGCCACACTTCTTGACTACTGTTGGAGCCATACCTATCCAGAGAAGTGGACTTATATCTTGTTGGATGATGAACAGGCTGATGAAACAGTATCTGTTCTTGCTGATCGGAAGGTCTTGACACCATTTTGAATGATTAATCGTCATTTTGGTTACAACTGGACATCTGCTTCCCATATGTTGATGTTAATAGAGCAGACCTTCATGGAGGCTTTGAGATTGCCTTTGAAATGGTTCCTTTGGCCTCTATGTGACCGGCCTCCCTTGTGCAGTTCTGAGTAAAGCAACTGTCTGGGCAGTCTTTACTCAGGCATTCTGATAATACATCCCATCCATCTCAACTGCTGAGAGATTATCTACACTTGGCATGTTGGAGAGCATCATGCTTTGTTCTTTTGTCCAACCACTTTGAGATTGGTTAGTCTTTTGCTTCAGAACTTTGATGTTCATTCAGTTTTTATTTTATTTTGTGCAGTTGGTAACGTTTCACTCCACTGGAGAATTTTTTTATCTGCTAGATGTCCTTCGTGACGACACTGTTCTTCCTAAACAGGGCAATTGGTCCATTGCCTGATCTGGATGACCCTTGGAAAGGATACCACTCAGATGAGTAGCCATTATGTGGAGGTGCTGATGTTGGACTGGGGTGGACAAAGTTAAAGTATTGTGCCTGGTGTTGTGTGACTTTTAGCTAAGATAAGTGGTAGAGCAAAGTGTGCACAGGACTGTGAAACTTTTCAGAGGGACATAGATAGATTAAGTGAGTGGGCAAAGGTCTGGCAAGTGGAGTACAATGTTAATAAATATGAAGTCATCCATTTTGATATAAATAACAGTAAAATGACCTATTATTTGAATAGTCAAAAACTGCAGCTTGCTGCTGTGCAGAGGGACCTGGGTGCTCTTACACATGAATCACAGAAGGTTGGTCTGCAGATGCAACAGATAATTAAGAAGGCAAATGGAATTTTATCCTTCATTACTAAAGGAGTACTGCATGCAGTTTTGTTCTCGTTACTTGAGAAAGGATGTACTGGCACAAAGGGGGTGCAGAGGAGGTTCACTAGGTTGTTTCTGGTGTTGAGGGGTTTGGGTTATGAGGAGAGACTGAGTAGACTGGGATTATATTCATTGGAATTTAGAAGAATGTGGGGGGGATCTTATTGAAACATATAAAATTACGAAGGGAATAGATAAGATAGAAGTCGAGAGGATGTTTCCACTGGCAGGTGATACTCGGTCAAGTGGGCACAGCCTCAGAATTAAGGCAAACAGATTTAGGACTGAATTGAGAAGGAACTTCTTCACCCAGAGGGTTGTGAATCTGTGGAATTCCCTGCCCAGTGAAGTAGTTGAGACTTTCTCATTGAATGATTTTAAAGCTAAGTTGGATAATGTTTTGAACAGTAAAGGAAGTAAGGGTTGTGGTGAGAGGATGGGTAAGTGGAGCTGACTCCATGAAAAGATCAGCCATGATCTTCTTGAATGGTGGAGCAGGCTCAAAGGGCCAGATGGCCTACTCCTGCTCCTAGTTCTTATGTTCTTAATGTCCTGAAAGTCTCAGGCAGAGGAGCTCTTCCCCAATGAATCGGACAGTTGATCCATGGTAACGTCTGGGCAGATTTAATCTCGTGAATGCATGAGGCTGGAAAGGTATGAACAGCTCTCATTTATTTACTGGACATCTTTCCATCTATAGATTTTAAAGGTATCATTGGGAGAAAGTAGCAATATGGAACTAAGAGAGAAGCTCAGCCATGGTCCGATTGAATGGCAGAGCAGGTTTGAAGGGCTAAATGGTCTTTTCTGCTTCCACTTTCTATGTCCTTGTGGAAGCCGGGCATTTGAGGATATACTAAACCGACTGTGAGAGAACTACTAGGAAGATGAATATTGAACAATTGCAATGCTGACAGAACTGACCTTCCATTCAAGACAAAGGTAAGAGACAAAAAAATTGGAATAGCAGGGTCAGAATAAGATACTTAATGTGTGGGACTCTGAACCCCACAGAATCTTCAAGTGCTGGACAGAGATGGACATACCTGTGTTGTCGAACCGACCACCCTGGAAAGTAGAGCAGGGATAACCTGCTAGGAGGTGGAAACTGAAACAACAGATGATCATTGGAGACTATGACCTGACTATTGCAATCCTGACATGGGTGGTCTGCCACACGGCCTGGATCCCTTGAGAGATACCAGTGTGGATAAAAGGCTGACGAGGTCCCACCTGGAAAATGCTGAATGTCACCCCAACCCTTGCCTGTGATGCAAGAAGTGAATGTTGATATTAATATGTACCTATACATTCTAACCATCGCGGCACAGCTGAACCTGCCAATTATGAAACTGCTAAGCAAACAGTCACCGTATGTGATGTGTAACAGCAAGTTCTCAGCAGGGAAATATGTAACTAAACCTCAGGAAATAGGTGGAAATGGTGAGGGATAGCACTGAGTCAGGGCAGCTGTTGCAGTCAGATAGATCTTCTCTGATGGAAAAGCTGTCTTTGGACGAAGGAGGAGGCCTCATGAAGAAAAAAAAAACAGGAAGACAAAATATTTCCTCAACAGATATAACCATAGGCTTAATTCCTTGACAATTCTGTGGCTTCTTTGTTTAATCTTAATTTCCCTTCGTTCCACCTGATGCTAGTGGAATAAAGGATTGCTGCTTCATGATCATTGGCTGTCTGCATGTTCAAACCTCATGATAACATGCAATCCCAGGGATCAGTCAAGTGAGGCTTCTCTGAACCACTTCGGATCATTTAAATCCAAACTTAAATCTGGAGACCAAGACTGGAAGCAACACTCCAGATGGGGTTTTGTCAATGTCCTGTGCAATCGTACAACATATCGGACTTTTATATTCCATTCTCCGAAATGAAGAATTGAATTGAATTCCTTGTCACGTGTACCGAGGCACAGTGAAAAGACTTTCCATTTGTTTTCCTAATCATTTTGCTGTACCTGCATACGAAATATAAAGACATCATAGTCCTACCAGACTGTGGGGCTGTTCTCTCATTAGAGAGAGAGACTACTGGTGGCAGTTTAACCTGAGGGTCATTATCCTGCCCGCTGAGCTAACCAACCCCTGTCCAATTGTACGTAGCAGGACACTCAGTTCCTCATATTTTTTTAAGGCAGAGGTAGATAAATTCTTGTTAGGCAAGAGAATCAAATGAATCGACAGAAGATGCTTTCTGAAACCCTTCAACATTTAGCTGCAAAATGGCATGCCCTTCCCTTGGATTCTTTCCCACTGGAGTGAGGCCCGGCATATTAATGACAGCTGTTCACATGTTGTTAAAGTTGCATTCCATTCACTGTCTCAATAGTAAGTGATTTAGGTGAGGATTTGTAATATTTAAATACAACTGACAAATGTCCCACTGGACTCCCTGTTTATCTGTGCTGGCTGAATACTTGATGTTTGTTCCTGCCAAACAGCGTTGGTGATTCGGTAGCCACAACATGGCTACCACATCATGCAATGGCTTGCAGGAAAGTGTACTAAATTTAAAGCTAAAACTTCAATACATTTGAAAAATTGGTATAACAGCTGTCAGAGGTCTAAATACAATTTATGACAAGAATAACTTTCACTTTTTACAGTGCCTTTAATGTAATAAACTTTCCAAGGTACCTCACAGAAGTGTCATAGAAAAACTTCATATTGAGTTACATAAAGAAACATTAAAGTCAATGGGCAAAAACTTTGGTTGAGAAGTATGTTTTTTGATTTGATTTATTATTGTCACATGTACTGAGATACAGTGGAAAGTGTTTTATGTGCCTTACACGTAGATCATATTATACACTTACATCAGGGTAACAGAACAGGATACAATCTAACAGCTTCTGAGAAGGTGCAGAGAGAAAGTTCAGTATTAACATTAAAGAGGTCCATTCAAAATACTGATAACAGGAGGGAAGAAGCTCTTCTTAATTTGGTTTGTATGTGTATACAACCTGCTTGACAGAAGAGAGTGGAAGAAGGTAGATGGGAGGGGTCTTTGATTATGTTGGTTGCTTTACTGATGCAGTGGGAAGTACAGGTGGAGTCAATGGATGGGAGGCTGGTTTTGTGTGATGGACTGGGCTGTGTTCATAGCTTTTTGTAGTTTCTTTCCGTCTTCAGAAGAGCAGATGCCATACCAGATAGCATACCTTTTTATGGTGCAACTGTAAAAATAGGTGAGAGTATTTTACGGACATACCAAATTTTCTTTGCCTCCTGAGGAAGTAGAGGCATTCTTGTGCTTTTTTTGACTGTAGTGACAACATGGGTGGACCAGGACAGATTGTTGGCGATCATCACTTCCAGGAACTTGACGCTCTTGACCCGTTCCCACCTCAGCACCATTGATGCAGACCAGGGTATGCCCTCCATTCCATTTCCTGACATCAATGACCAGCTCCTTCATTTTTCCGGCTGATGGAGATATTGTTGTCCTTACACCAGTCGTTAAGCACTCTATATCCTGCTTGTACTCCATCTCGTCATCATTTGCGACCCAACCTATGATAGTGGTGCCTTCGGCAAACTTTTCAAGGAAAAGGGTTTCTTCAAAAGTTTCAAGAAGCATCGAAAAGAAAGAAACAGAGGAAATTACGAACTTTCAGCAAAGGCAGCTGAAGTCTTGGCAGCCAATGGTAATCAATTAAAATCAGAATGCCACAGAAGCTGTACTTAGCTGAGTGCAAATATATTGGAGTGTACTGTGGCTGGAGGTTGCAAATTGACTTTAGGAGAGCAGGGCATGGAAGGATTTGAAGACAGCAAGCTCAGAACAGATTGCTGTGTGTTGCACTGGAATGCAAAATTATGAAATCAAGCAAAATGACAGCACATTTCCTTAAACCAGCCATGTTTTGCAGCTGATCTTACTTGAAACAGAACTTACCTCATTCTATACTTCTATCCAGGCAGCTGATGCTTCAGTCCTCAGAGATTCAATCAGAATCAGCCCTTTCCCCAGCACTTTCTGTAGCAAGACTTCCTGAGCTTGTCATCTTTATCTTAATAGCATCCATTTCTGCTTTTCCATAGCAGTGCAGCTGTAAGGTTAAAAAAAAATCCATTATCTCTAATTCCCAAAACCAATAAACCAGCAAATGGTTTATCGGAAAGCATTTCCCATCCACTGAAATCAATTTGCAGGAAAATATTGGTGCTCTACTTATGATTTTCAGGCGAGTTGTGAACAAGCAAGAAGTAATAAAAAAGAATTTTCCATACCCTCTGGTCAACAGTATGAATCGTACACTTCCTGGTGCAACTTTTCTTGCGACTTATACAACCCTGTTCATTTTTGACTTTGGATTAATTTACAGGAATCATCTCTCGTGGTGGAGGAAATACCTGCCTGAAGAAATTAGCAAATGGAAACTTTGTTAAAATACCATTCTGATGAAAATAAAACGTTCTCTATCCCTGATATTCAGGGTTGGCAATTTGTGAATATTAAAAGATGCATCCATTAAAGATAGCATGGGAAGCCCACTGCTGAAAAGATCATTTAAACAATACTCATAAATAACAGGAATGCTAACAATTGTACTTAATGATCTGTTAGATGAAAATCGATAACAGCATAAATAGCTGCTCAGGAATTATTTTGAGTTGTATTGGCATATTGACAGCAACAAAAGGAAAAAGACTCCTTCAAAACAGGGATTGTCAGAGCCCTGTGAAACTTATCTGCAGGAGCTCACTGTCATTTTCTGTTCTGCTTCAAGCCTGGCATCAGGTCGCTTGTCAACAAACAGACAGGAAAACAGGAACAAGCAAGGAGAAGGCAACAGATCGGAGCTCAGGTAGGGCATGGTGCTAGTCAGTGTGAGAAGCAGCCCAGAGAGATTGGAAGATTATGGAAGTCACGCTCCTGATATTTATTTGGGGTCAGGAAAAGATTGGAGCAGGGAGGTGAGGGCAAGGTTCCCATATGGGAGTCCTGGGTGTATGGTTTTCTGGGTGCTCGGCCTGAAGAAATTAACTACAGGACGACTTCTAAACTTTTACAACCAATTTCCTGCTCAACAGATTGATCGCCATCTGGGCAAGCAGCTTAAAGTGGGGGGAGGTTAATTAGGAAATTACAGGAAGTCGAGAGTTGAGGGATTCAGGGAAAAGTGGAAGTTTGTTGAGGTGATGGTAAGAGTTGGAGATCATGCAGGGGCAGTGAGGTCATAGGTCAGTGATCGGGGTGCAGGCTGGTGGTGGACTGAGTTGGAAATAGCAAATTATGCAAAGATTAAAATTTGCTCTGCTTGCAAGAAGCAGTCCTATTCCTTGTGACACGCAAGAAATGTTGAAAGACTACACATCCCCTGGCATCCCTTTAGCCTGTGTTTAATTCCATGATCTAAACATTAAAAAAAAAGTTAAAATGGAGACTTTGAACTACCTTAAAAGTTTTTAGTGAACCAGTCTCTTGTGGTCACTCATCCATTTCCATTAAACTGTATTGAAGGCAGAATTGGACAGGAGTTTGAGATTTAACATTTTATAGTTTACGTCCACCCCATCTCTACTGCGTTAGGGGTAAATCTCCCCATTATGTGTCTAACAGAACATTGCCATTTTAGTCTGTCTAAAATGCACTGCTTTCCATTTGGAACTATAAGAGTAGTGGAAAATCTAGGTGTTTTAAACGCTAATGTTAGTCTGCAAGATGTCAAGAGCCTGACACTTTGACAACTCTCCTGTAACTTGTATCAGCATAATATAAAAGAACCATTCAACTATTCCCATTTTAGATTCTGCAATATTCTATTTTAAGCCCAGAGCAACTTCATGAGACCCTGCACTGTAGGAATATTGTTAACAGCCTTGCTGCTTTTACATTCAATGCAATGTAGCTTTCTGGGGATCCCATTCAAGGGGGAATAATCTCCTCAAAATGATACTGTTGCCACCTTGTTACTTTGAAAGCACTTCTATTTTATCAACAGACAAATGTGCATGAACCAAATGATTTTGGACTGAATTTCCCCATTTTCAGTTGGTGTTCTGCTGAGTGGTATTCATGGTGCCTGGTTTGCCATGACTCATTGTGAATTTTCTCACCTAATTCCCCCACTCTGCACCTCGTTCATTATGCAACCTGGTTCCTCAGCACCATTCTTCTGGAATCAGATAAAGAGCTGAAAGTGCTTGCCATTGCTGGAACCTTCCGATATTCACACCACATTTAAATCACAGCTGAACACTACTTCAGGTGGTGCAAGACAGGAACTGCCCCACACTGTTATCACTGAGGAAATAGTCCAAAAGATCAAGTTAGCTCCTCACTTTGTGGACAGAGACATAGACGTGCTGGAGAGAAGGGCCATCCTTATTCCTGTAGACTGCCAAACGGGGTCATGACACCCGGATCAGACAGCCGAGGCATAGAGCAGTCACCAAGGTTACACAGAATACAGGGCAGAGCAGGAAGACTGTTAATAGGCTTCTGTGTTTCACAAGGGTAGGTGACCCTATCTTTTCTCTGCTACTTCATACTCACAGGGCTCCCCTTCATTCTGATCCTGCAGGCGCACATGCTTCACAGTGAGACTCATGGACTACCAATCTCACTTTTGTATGTATCATGTCTACTCAGTGGCTCTCACCCTACCTCATCTCCCCAAACTAATCACTCTGTCCTCTGCACTTCCTGCTCATTCACTGGAGACACCTCTTGTTCATGCATCATCAATAACTGCTCTTCCGTTTCGTCCCTCATTTTCAATCCCTCCTTTTGTCTCATTGCAGGAAAACCTGTGCCAGGATCAACTGGAGGGTGGGGACATCAGCCTTCGCTCATTTTATGAGAAGAAAGGCTGGAGTTGGTTGGAGAGAGCAGGACGGCTCAGGTATGAATGGAGAAACCTCAATCACCATGCAACCTAATCAACTTCATTGCGCTGAGCTGGGCTGCTGTCCCATTTCTTCTGCTTCCAGGACATGTCTTCTTTGTCAGCTGAAGTTGTGAAGGGCATAGCATGCCACAGTGGTGGAAGGCTCTGTCAGAGCAGTACAGACCTCATCTTAAGGAGGTCTGTAGCTCTACCACCCTGTGGAAGCCTGAGCAGCATTGTGACTTCATTCTGAGTAAATGTGAGGAGTCTGTAAAGATGTTATATGCCATGGTTGACATTTGTTTCTCAACAGCTACTCCTGCACTGCCTGAGGACCTTGGTAGGGAAAAGGAAACTGTGAGTTCTATGGTATGTAAGAGACACCGCAGTTTCCAGGATATCTGGCATAAGCCTTTAATATTTGGCATCGATAGTCATGTATAATTGATGGAATGGAAGCCTTTCCTATTCATGAGTGGTGCAGTTTGGAGGTCTGAAAGCAATGTAGGTGCAGTCTATAGTGCCCTATACCAAGGGGATGTCAACGATGGTGGAGACTCATACTGCTTGGGCTGCTTGACTGCATTGGCAAAGGACGTGAAGAGTGTGCTCAGGAAAGATTGCATCAGTTACATCCTAGATGCATAAATAGGTGCCACATAGGAGAACCTGCACAGGCCTCCAGTTGCTCATTGAAATGAGCTGCAGGCATAAACCATTCAGGGCATCTGTTTCCTTGATAGCCACTGGGATGGGATTGCCAGCCAATTCTTTTGAACACCAGGCATACTGGGAGATAGTCAGAAGTCATACAACACCAGTTAATAGTCCAACAGGTTCGCTTAAAATCACAAGCTTTCGGATCACCGCTCGTTTGTTAGGTGAATTAGTCGAAGGAGCAGCGCTCCGAAAGCTTATGATTTTAAATATAAACCTTTTGGACTATAACATGGTGTTGTGTGATTTCTGACTTTATCCATACTTGTTCAACACTGGTGTCTCCACATCAAACCTACTGGGAGAATGATACAGTTTAATCATGTTGCTCTGGGGATATTCTCAATCAGTACCTGCACTGCCTTTCAGACAGTTGAAGAAATTAGTGAGACCTGTCAATGGAAGGGTTCATTATTCTCCTCTGCCTCCTTGGTAGATCTTTACCTGCTGTTCCACCCCTGTGGAGGTGTGCAGCAGCTCCTGGAGGATACATTCTTGCTGGGCTTGTTAAAAATATTGTAATGGCTATCTTCTTCGATACTGAGCTCAGATTTGAAGCAATACCAAAAGTACTCCAGCCCACAGCAATCCACAAGGCAGATGCATGAACAGGTCATCTTTGAGGCAAATAAGAAAGATGAGACAATTGTATTGAAGGAACTCCTGAGTCCTCAATGCCCCACAATGAAGCCTCATACTATGCCCTCCCACAGTGTGGTACAGAGGATTCCCACAGCATTCATTTCATGTCTCCATAACGAGCACTGCAGTGTGCCACATTATCCAAATGTGTGTTGCATGAACATAGTTTTCATTGCTGCAGTACTGGATTAGATATCCCCTAGTAAACCAAAAGGTCGCCTCTTCCCGCAAAAGAAGAAGTTTCACATCCGAGACCATGCATCAGCAGGCTAACATTTCACTGCATGAATATGTGTCAGTTCTGAATTGTTTTCTTCTAGCCCACCCAAGGCATGCATTTCTGATAAGTTCAGGTGACACTTCTAAGTACAGTTTTCTCACTTCACTTGGTTAGCTGACTTGAAGAGGAGGCAATTTGTGTGCCCAATTACTTGTGGCCATAATTCTTATTGTGCACTCTCTGAACAGTAAATGATCTGAAAATGAAGTGCAAACTGAAACATTTTTGAATCAACGCAGTCATGACTTTATTTTTAATCCTCTCATGGGATGTGGTCATCGCTGATTGGCTGGCACTTTTATTGCCTTTTGCTAATTGTCCTTGTGGAGGTGGTAGTGAGCTGCGTTCTTGAACCTCTGCAGTACAACTGAGTAGCTCACTAGGCCATTTCAGAGGGCAGTTGAGAGTCAACCACATTGCTGTGGGTTTGGAGTCACATGTAGATTGACCAGGTGAGGATGGCAGATTTGCTTCCCTGAAGGACGTCAGTGAACCAGATGGGTTTTCTTTTCGACAATGTTTGCATAGCCATCAGTCGATTCTTAATTCCAGATTTAAAAAAAAATAACTTAAGCTCCACCATTTGTTAAGATGGGATTTGAACACAGATCCCCAGAATATTAACAGAGTTTCCTGAACGAATAGTCCAGTGAGAATACCACTAGGCCAATACGTCACCATCGACGAAGTGAAGACCTAACTTGTTCTTTTGGACTATTCCTCAGCACACAGTGTACAGGCAGTTCCTGACACACAGCATCTGAAGTTGCATGCAGCTGTGATTTAAAGATCCCAGCAATGGCAAACACTTCCAGCTCGCCCCCATCTAATTCCGAAACAATGATGTCGAGGAACCTGGTTACATCATGAAGGAAGAGCAGAGCAGAGGATTGTGTGCAAATATTCACTATGAGCCAAGTTAGGAGAATTGCATATGATTTGGAGAAAAGGTGAATTAGGCTGAAAATGAGATGCAAGTGAATGGGAATAAGTTAATCACCATTAAATAGTGAGATTCTGTTGCTGTTCTTTATAGTGTACAGAGAAAAATTGTAAATTTTTCCCTCAATTTGAGATTCTGACTTTTTTGTTTCAAGCCTTATTGCCCAAATTTTCTCACATTGTCTATGCCACACCAGGGAGAGGAAAATTTCATCCTTTCTTGTTGTCGTTGAGTTGAAAGAGAGTAGCCTTCTTGGATGGTTCACTTCCAAGCAAGTGCAGCTAAAAACATCTTAGTTTCATAATGGTGACCGCGTAAGATGAAAGGCATAGCAAGAGGAATCATTGACTAATTCCGTAACCTTTGCTAGACAAGTCGCTCTATGGTAGTATTAATGTCTTGGTAGCACAGAACTTAACCATTGCTCAAAAAATGGACACAAAGTCAAAGCTGCACTTGCACTCATCAGGACTGAAATGCAAGAAGACCAACTAAGAAAGGAAACAACAATTTGAACAGCTTATGAGAGGATGCCGCTTTCTAATGTTAGTTTTCTTGTGTTTCATTCCCACTGAGTGCAAATGAAAAACTTCAACTTCATGTTTCTCTTAGGCTATGTTTAAGTATTCATGTCGCATTTGAGATTCCCTCAAGGAATTTTTGAGTATGCAGCAGAACACTTATTTCCTTCCAGCCTTAAAGGGGCATACTCTGGTCAAAAGCCAGATCTGTATGTGGAGGTGCCCTTTGTATCTGCTGGTTAAGTAAACTTCTGTTACGCCTGTCAGTCTTTCTGTAATCATCCACGGAGAATGTTCAGACCTCTAACTTCACTTAGATTTATTAAAGCTAAGTTTTCTGACAAACTTGTGCAATTGTTTATTTTATCTTACAACTTCCAGTTGTTACAATAATTGAGGACTCCAACAAAGTTTCGGAGTAACTTGTCGATATTGATTTTACTGTTTTCATTCTGTGAGTTGTTGGGTGTATTCGTTCTCCCACACTTCTTGGTAACCATTGACATCGAAAGAGCAGGAGCTCACACAGGCTGTTATAAGGTGCAATTAGGAGGAAGTTAATCATCTGTAATAGCACTGGGAAAGCAAAGGCAGATGTTGACTTACTAAAACTCATGTAGAATTGGACTTCACTGGGTGAGATAGCCAGATTCACAGCCCAGGCATTACTGCTTGACTACATTTAAGTAAAGTCTGTGTTGCAGAATATTGGAATAAAAGGGAGGAAATAAAAGGTTTGAGGTTTCTTGGCTTTCTGGTTGGGAGCAATAGGGTTTATAAGATGGACAAGCAAACTGACCCATGGCACAGTGGTACAGGAAGTCATTTAAGATTCCCCACAGTATGGAAACAGACCCTTCAACCCAACAAGTCCACACCCACCCTCTGAAGAGCAACCCACCAGACCCAGTCCCCTACCCTAATTTACCCCTGACTAATGCATCTAACACTGTGGGGCAATTTAGCATGACCAGTTCACTTGACCTGCACATCTTTGGATTGTGGGAGGAAACTGGAGCACCTGGAGGAAACCCACACAGACACGGGGAGAATGTGCAAACTCCACACAGACAGTTGCCTGAGGTGGATATCGAACCGAGGTGAGACAGCAGTGTTAACCACTGAGCTACCATGCTGCCCCATGAGGGAGTAACATAGTATGTAGTAATTCAGGATATTATAGTGAGGAAGTTTGACACTGTTCTCTGTAGTCAAGGGTAACAGTCCAGATGGCTGTGTTACCTGCCAGTGTCATGGTTTGGGTATCTGCCCAGGACTGGAAAGAAAGTTACAGGAAAAGGGGAGGAGGATCCAGTCATTGTGGTCCATGTAGAGACTAATGATATCAGCAGATGATGAAAGAGGTACTCCTTACAGTGTATGAGGAGTTGGCACGAAATTAGAAAGCAGTTTCTCAAGGGCTGAAAACTCATGATTATCACTTGAGCTGCATGCAAATTGATGTAAAAATAGAGCGATGAACATGTTGATCCAAGGTTGGTTTGGGAGAATTGGGTATCGACACAGTATTGGGTACAATGGGAGCTGTACTATTGGGCCACAACTAAACTTTGCAGTCCTGCGGCATCCAATTATGAATGTTAGTGAACAATTAAACAACTAACTTCATAAATATTTCTCATTAATAGGGGAATCCAACACATCATGGCAAAAGATAAGACTGAAGCATTTGCAACACTCTTCAGCTAGAAGGTCGAGTGGATAGTCCATCTCAGCCTTCTCCAGTGTTCCCCAGTATCACTAGTGCCAGTCTTCAACCAATTCAATTCACTCCACGGGATGACAAGAAATGTTCAGAGGGACTGAATGCTGCAAAGGCTACGGGCCCTGACAACGTTCCAGCAATCGTACTGAGGACTTGCGCTCTAGAATGCATACCCAATCAAGCTGTTCTTGTATAGATGCATATTGGCATTTACCTGACAATGTGAAAAATTGTCCAGGTATATAAAGTAAACGAAAAGCAGGACAAATCCAACCTGGTCCCATCATTCAACTCTCGACCATCAGTGAAGTGATGGCAAGTGTCATCAACAGTGCTATTAAATCAGCACCTGCTCAGCAATAACCTGCTCAGTGATGCCCAGTTTGGGTTTCACCCTGGCCACTCAGCTCCTGATCTCATTGCAGTCTTGGTTCAAACATGGACAAAAATGTTGAATTCTACAGCTGCGATGGAAGTGACATCATAGCTACGTTTGACCAAGTGTGACATTGAGGAGCCCTAGCAAAGCTGGGATAAATGGGAAACACTCTCCACTAATTGGAGTCATACTTGGCACAAATGGGAGAAGGTTATGATTGTTGGCAGTCAGTCATCTCACATCCATGATGTGCCTGAGAGAATTTCTCAGTGTAAATATTTCCGAAATCAACCTGCGCAGTGATGTTATTACACACCTCTGGACCAAGTGGGACTTGAACCTGGGCTTCCTTGCTCAGAGGTTGGGGAACTACCCCTAAATCATAACAGCTCAATTCTTCAGGATAGTGTCCTAGGCCCAGCAATCTTCAAATGCTTCATCAATGACCTTCCCTCCATCATAAGGTCAGAAGTGGGCATGTTTTGTTGATGATAGCAAATATAACTCTTCTGTTCAAGGATGCAGGCAGAAGATGGGGAAAAATATAGGCTAATTAGCTTAATGTCTATCATGGAGAACATGTTTGAATTGATCAGTAAAGAGATAACTTAAAAAAACTCTCAAGGCAATCAGGAAAATTCAGCATGGATTTATCAAAGGGAAATCAAGTCTAATCAATTTATTGGAATTTTTTAATGTACTTAGACTTCCAGAGGGCACTTAAAAGATCCCACCTCAAAGTTTATTATGAAAAATAAAAGCTTAACTAACATTTTATCACAGATAGAGGATTGGCTGACTGGAAGAAATCAGAGAGCATGCAAAAATGGTCTTTGTCAGGTTGGCAGGATGTAAGAAGGTGCAGTTGGACAGCGAAGAAAGTTATCTCAGATTACAACAGGATCTTGACCAAATAGGTCAATGGGCTGAGAAGTGGTGGATGGAGTTTAATTCAGATAAATGCAAGGTACTACATTTTGGGAAAGCAAGTCTTAGCAGGACTTATACACTTAATGGTAAAGTCTGAGGGAGTGTTGCTGAACAAAGAAACCCTGGAGAGCAGATTCACAGCTCCTTGAAAGTGGAGCCGCAGGTAGATAGAATAGTGAAGATTAGATTCCCTACATTGTGGAAACAGGCCCTTTGGCCCAACAAGTCCACACCGATCCTCCGAAGAGCAAGCCACTCCTCTACATTTACTGCTGACTAATCCACTTAACACTACAGGCAATTTAACATGGCCAATTAACCTGACCTGCACATCTTTGGACTTTGGGAGGAAACCGGAGCACCCGGAAGAAACCCACGCAGACATGGGGAGAATGTGCAAACTCTACATAGACAGTTGCCCGAGGTGGGAATTGAACCCAAGTCTCTGGCGCTGTGAGGCAGCAGTGCTAAACACTGAGCTACTGTGCCATGAAGAAGGCATTTGGTATGCTTTCTTTTATTGGTTAGAGTATTGAGTACAGGAGTTGGGAGGTCATGTTGCGGCTGTACAGGACATTAGCTAGGCCACTGTTGGAATATTGCGTGCAATTCTGGTCTCCTTCCTATCGGAAAAATGTTGTGAAACCTGAAAGGGTTCAGAAAAGATTTACAAGGATGTTGTCAGGGTTGGAGGATTTGAGCTATAGGGAGAGGCTGAACAGGTTGGGGCTGTTTTCCCTGGAGTGTCAAAGGTTGAGGGTTGACCTTATAGAGGTTTACAAAATCATGAGGGGCATGGATAGGACAAATAGACAAAGTATTTTCCCTGGGGTTGGGGAGTCCAGAACTAGAGGGCATAGGTTTAGGGTGAGAGGGGAAAGATATGAAAGAGACCTAAAGGGCAACTTTTTCACACAGAGGCTGGTACGTGTATGGAATGAGCTGCCAGAGGAAATGGTGGTGGCTGGTACAATTGCAACATTTAAGAGGCATTTGGATGGGTCTACGAATAGGAAGGGTTTGGAGGGATATGGGTCGGGTGCTGGCAGGTGGGACTAGATTGAGTTGGGATATCTGTCGGCATGGATGGGTTGGACCGAAGGGTCTGTTCCCATGCTGTACATCTCTATGACTCTATGAATCTAAGTGTATTCCCTGAGGGACGCGTACTGTGGCCAAGATGTAGAATGTTCTTGGTATTGGAGTGTGAGAGTAATAAAATGTTAGCATGCATGTACAGCACATAATCAACACACAATCAACATGTAATCAACACATAATCATTTATAACAAGAGGAATTAATGATGTCATGTTTCATTTATACATGGCATTGATGAGATCATATCTTGAATGCTGTGAGCAATTTGGTCTCCTTACTTAAGTAATAATGTAAACGCATTAGAGGTAGTTCAAAACATTTACGAGATTGATAACTGGAATGAGTAGGTTGCTGTGAGGAGGCACTGTAGCTCAGGATCAGCGTTGTTGCTTCATAATGCCAGGGACCCGGGTTTGATTCGAGCCTGTGGTGACTGCCTGTGTGGAGTTTACACATTCTCCCTGTGTCTGTGTGGGTTTCCTCTCACAATCCAAACATTGGTTATGCTAAATTACTCATAGTGTCCAGGTATGTCCAGGCTAAGATTAGTCTGGAGAAATGCAGAGTTACAGGGATAGTGTCAAGGGTGGGTCTGGGTGGGATATTTTTTGGGAGGGTCTGTTTCGATTCAATGGGCCAAATGGCCTGTTTTCACACTGTGGGATTTGAAGAGGATAGATTAGACAGGTTAGGCTGTTTTGATTGAAGTTTAGAAGACTGAGGAGTGATTGACTGAAGTGTTAAAGATCATAAATGATCTTGACATGGTAAATTTGGAAAAGATATTTCCTCTTGTTGGTCAGCCCAGAATAGGAGTCAGTGTTTTAAAATAAGTTAGATACAGGAAGACATTTTTTCCCTCGAAACGTTGTGCAATTTTAGAACTCCCTGCTTCAGCAGGTGATATAGGCAGAGTCATTAATTTTTTTTTAAGGCAGAGATAGGTAGATTCTTGCTATGTAGAAGAATCAAAGGTTACATGGGAATGTGGAATTCAAAACACAAATAGATCAACCATGATCTCATTGAACAGTGGTTCAGTTGTTAGCACTGCTGCCTCACAGCACCAGAGTCCTAGGTTCAATTCCAGCCTTGGGTGACTGCGTGGAGTTTGCACATTCTCCTTGTGTCTGTGTGGGTTTCCTCCTACAGTCCAAAGATATGCAGGTCAGATGAATTGGCCATTCTAAATTGCCCATGTATAGATTAGGTGCATTAGTCTGAGGGAAATGGGTCTGGGTAGGTTACTCTTTGGTGGGTCGGTGTGGGCTTGTTGGGCCCAAGGGCCTATTTCCACACTATAGAGAATCTAATCTAAAAGGATGTATAGTAAACTTCTCCTGTTTAGCACATTTGTATATTGTGTGCAGGGGCTGTGATGAGGAGGGAGTTAATCACCCGCAATAAAATTTTGGAAAGCAAAGCCAGATATGAATTAAATCAAATTGAATTGGACAGTACTGTGTGAGGAAGTCATTTTTACAGTTTACTTCAATAACTAGATACCACTTAAACCTCTAATTCAATGCATTGTTCAAAAGAAAAAGAATTACATGATCTGCTGTTGAAGAAATCATCCAGAGTAAGGCAACAGGTATTGGGACTAATGAACTTTGTCTTCCACTCAACACCCTCTGATCCAAGGTAAAAACAATGACTGCAGATGCTGAAAACCAAATACTGGATTAGTGGTGCTTGAAGAGCACAGCAGTTCAGGCAGCATCCAACGAGCAGCAAAATCGATGTTTCGGGCAAAAGCCCTTCATCAGGAAAGCCCTTCCTGATAAGGGCTTTTGCCCGAAATGTCAATTTTGCTGCTCGTTGGATGCTGCCTGAACTGCTGTGCTCTTCCAGCACCACTAATCCAACCTCTGACCCAACCTGCCTACTGTTCTGGGGATCAGAGATACAGCACGTAAATAGCATCAGACACAGTTAGTTCAGTTTCTGAGAATTCTCTGATCAAGAAGGCTAAGAAACCACCAGAATGATTGCAGGTAACTTCGTAATCAGCCACGTACTGGCTGTTTTCACAAGAGGGTCACTGGGAAACGGAACGTTAAACATTAACTGTCTGAAACTAAGAGCAAACATAAAAGCAGCAGCCATCATACTAGCAAGCTACAAATTGTAGAATGCTCTGTCGAATGAGGAAATCAATCCATGGAATCTGATTTAGATATAGTGCTCTTTACATGCTTGTCATACTATTTGATCACAACTCAGTATGACAATAGATAGTATTTGTCAAAGTGAGCATGCAATCAAACACAATTCCTCTGGAGGCCCTCTGAGCAGACTGCACCTTGATTGGTATTAATGTGTGGGCCTTTTCAGTCAATTATGAAAAATACATTTTTCTGTCATTAACCATGTCTAAGCTTTGTTGCCTTCAGCAGGGTGTATTGCTGGACAAGTTGGCCATTGTCATTAGGGTTGTCTATCAGAATTATGTAAAGAAAGATCATGCGGTTATTTAATTTAGCATTCTTCTCATCAAGCTGGTTTCAATTTTGGTTAACTCAGCGCCTGATTGTTGAAACCACCGAGAAACGCATGGCAGAATGAAAGGATCGATCGCTAACTTTATACTAAAAAAAAACCATTGGGCAGAACTTTCAGGTTAGTTGCCAGTTCATTTCCAAACTTGTGCGCAAAGTCTTACTTCATTGATAAATTCATTTTGGATTCCCCTTCAGTAGTTTGAATGCAGTCTGGGTGGACTTCGAGGACAGTGCGTGGATTTAGAGGGCCAATAGAAGGGCAGCATGAAAGAAAGCAAAGAAGAAGAACACTTACCACCAGTTGGAGGGGATTGGCACTGCAAAGGAAGTCAGAACCAAGGAGCATTTCCTGAGGAGCAATACATGCCTTTGCTTCAAAAAAGGTTCTTAACAACTGTCAGAAGCCCAGGCGTAACTGGAGAGCTGGACTTTAATGACAGTGATGCCAAGAGAAACAGGATTGTAAAATAATTGCACTCAAGCAATGCTTCAGTTTATTAGACACATCCACCTGAGAGTTGTGTCTAACACAATAGATTTGCTGTACTTTGCGCTTATGTTGTTTGTCAAATTATTTCATGGGCTGTTCTTTTCTGCTCTTGATAGTCATCATTTTCAAATCCAACATTAATGGAACACTAGATACTGTAATGTTCCAATTTTCAGCAGTTCACTTTATAAAAGTGCAAGGTGATTACCACCAACCAATAGCAATGTCACTGATGCTCTTTCAGGATGCTCTTTCCTCTTCCCACTATTTCTAAATGTAAGCCTGACCTTTTTATTTTAGCTGGGGTAGAAGGAGACCCATCGGTGGTTGGCCATGTTGGTCTGGGTGACATACATGGTTGTTTCTGAGGCTCACGTGGGCCAAGAAGGCCCAGGCCCGTTGAGAATGTCCTGCCCAAATAGAAGCTCACCCACCTCAGTTCTGACCTTTGCAGGCTTTGGCATCAGAGGTGGGGGTTCAGGTTGACAGCCTGGCACCTCGGGAGTGTTCTGAACGGACGATTCTGTGGTGCCTGCGTGTGGCTCCTCCTCCCCGTCTACTTGAGCAGAAAGGGAGCCTGGAGTGAGGTTGATGCCCTATTCTTACTTCTTGCCTTGTCATTGATGCTGAGTGTGCAGATCCATGTGCACATCAGTCAGACACTGACTGTACTAGATCTGGGTCTCCATGGTGACAGACAACCTGTCCATAGAGACAGCTAGATGAATGAATGCAGAGCCAACACAGCACTAATGACATTGCTGGACTCCTTTATCCTTTATTTCGACTTCAGGACCACCTTTGATACAACTGCTTGCTATTCCTGTGTCTGTCTATGTATTTCAATGCAGTCATTAATAGGTGACTTCTTGGGATTGTCTTCTACCTGGAAATGAGCAATTTTCTGGTCCACAGACATCATCTGTGTGTCAGAGACATGGGGACATCTCTTCCTAAATGGCTGTGGTAGCATGTCAGAGGTGGGAGTGGAATTGAGGGCCTTCAACACAGATCTCTTTGTGGGTGGAACTTCACTGGATGCTGCTGGCACCTGCAGAAGAGGGGAGATAAGAGTTAGTTGTGTAAGGAGGATAAAACCCTGTGCAGTTTAAGAATGAGTTGGCGGTGATGTAAGTGACAGAGAAGTGCTGCAAAGCACAACAAAACTAAATGGACTGGCTTGCCATTGCAGTGTCCCAACTCAACAGGAGCAGTCCTGTTCTTTTCCAGACAAATTGATCATCTTTTCCTCGAAAGAAACAAAGGTTCTTCCATCTTCCAACCCCTCCCTATTGATCCGTGCCCTCTCAGCCAGTTGTGGGCCATCTTTTCCTTCAATGAGACAAAGGGACGGATTGGTTCCGATAGAAATGGACAATTAACGGTGATGCAGGAGAAGTGCTGAGGAGTCCTCACTGAGTGATAGAAAGTGAAGTGAGTAGGAAGGTTTAGTAATCTGGTGTGAAGAGGTGAGTCAGAGCCATTGAGTGAAAATGACGCATGAAATACAGAGTTGTAGCCTGTGACCTTTGGGAAGAGGTGTGTGTAATTGCAGTGTTTTGAATGATTGGGGACCCTGTGAGTATGAGGTACCAGAGTGAAGGCAGTGGCAATGATCCTTGCAGAACACAGAAGATTGACTTTCTTTGTGCACTCCTTTTAATGCACATCACTGACCAAGGCTGCTGTCCAGACCCAGGATTGCTGAGTCTGGTGGACTGGCCTCCTTCGATGCTCTTCAGGGAAAAGGATGGCCCTCCTCTCCACTGCCTCATCCATTGATGCCTCCAGGTCTTTGTGAAGCAGAAAACCTACCTGTTTTTGTATGCCATGACCATTACGCTAACTGAAAATGGGGAAATTCTGCCCATTATAATAGTGACAGGGAAGTTTGGGACAAAACCTGCTAAGACAATATGACTGTTTTTCCCTCACTCTACAGCCTCTCCATATCGTTTGCCTCTGAAGGCTCCTGTATTTTTGTGTATATGTATTTCCACAAACCTCAAACAAATTTGGGACATCATTTTAACAAAGAGTTCCCAGCCATTAAGCTACACAGTGCTTCCAAACATATTATGAGTCAGAGAGAAGACTTGCTCAATTTTCTCTTCACAGAAGTTTAAAATAATACCAAACCTACATTATTAAGGATTGCAGTGAATTTTGACCTCCTACCTCTGGGCTTAAATCCAACCCAGAGAGATTGGGAAAAGTCTCTACAAGGGATACATTGATGTTGGAAGCACATCAAGTAAATTCTCAAAAATGTGAGAATTCTCTGCCAACATATAATCGAGCTACCCTTATTGAACAGTGACCTCTATATAACAAACATCAAGAAATAGGGAGGTAGGGTTCAGGAAAGATATAAAACATACAGCCATGCCCAGCTGTTTATTTTGATGTTGAGGAAGGGGAAGAGCCTTGATAAAATAAAGCAAGCAATTGCTAAACAATTCCAAATAGAAACAAAACCAGAAAGGACACAGTGTAAAGTTTTTTTAGAAATTGTATCAAAGCTCAAATAAGAAAATAGTTAGAAACTAAACCTCTCCAAGTAAACGCCAAGTGTGGGCCATTTTAATGGGTTTCCCTTGTGATTACCTACTGAATTGATCAAAATGTCCTTATAGTTTGTGGAGTTTCTAGTGTACTTCCTGGCTGCATCCAAAACTACTCAGGCCCCTGCCTTCATTAGCACCAAACCCTGTATACCCAGTACTCAATGTTTACTGACAGCTGCACTCTGCATCATCTCTTTATCAATATCTTCACCCTTGTGTTCATGTCTTTCCAGAACCTTATTAAAGCGTTTAAGGCATTCCAATAACATGAGGGCAAGGAGTGAAGAGCCTCAGGCGACTGACTGTGTGGAGTTTACGCATTCTCCCCGTGTCTGTGCGGGTTTGCTCCGGTTTCCTCCCACAATCCAAAAATGAGCAGGTCAGGTGAATTGGCCATGCTAAATTGCCTGTAGTGTTAGGTGCAGGGGTAAACATAGGGGAATGGATCTGGGTGGGTGCGCTTCAGCGGGTTGGTGTGGACTTGTTGGGTGACGGGCCTGTTTCCACACTGTAAGTAATCTAAAAAAAATATATCCACCACGGGGAACGTCTAGTCCTGTTAGAATTTTATAAGTCCCTATGAAATCCCCCCTCATTCCTCTGAGCTCCAGCAACAAAAATCCTAATCTTGACAATCTTTCCTCATATGCCAGTCTCTCAGAAGACTACATGAGTAAGAAATGTTTGGAGGGATATAGGCAAGTGCAGGCAACTAGAACTAGTTTAGTTTGGGATTATGGCCGGCATGGACTGGTTGGACCAAACTGTCTGTTGCTGAGCTGTATGACTATATAACTACAAGTGGGAGTACACATTTTCGCCTCTCTAACCAGCATCACACAAAGTACAATTGGTTATGCTATAACACACATTTCTGCAATGTGAATTGTCTATAAAGCAATTGATCAGCACACATTTCAGCTTTGTTGAAGTGTAATTAATTGCCATGCAGTGACTGGGCTCCATAAACAGATTTATTGGCATTGATCACCTAGAGTCATCTGCTCTCCTGCAGATCAGAAGAACTGCTGAACTCCATCTCCAAGGTAGTGGGAGTAATGTCATGGCAGCCATATATGTTGGTCCTTTGTCACAGCACCAACATGACATTTAGGCAAGGGTCCCTGTCAGCAACCATTAGCTGACCCAGAAATCATTAAGCATAAAACTCACAAAGGTTCCCTCAAAGGGAAACATTCCCCTTCCATTAACTCTGCCCAAACCATGGGCACAAAAAGTAGTGGAATTTGGAAACCTTGTCTTAAAAACATGGAGAGGAATAATTGGAAGGCATCATGTTTGTCTACAAATTAGTCACTGTCTCATTTATCAATTTTGTGTGAGGTGTATTTTAAGAGCAGCTTCAGAGACTGCATGGTCAAAACTTGCATATAGAAACATCTTTTTCAGCAGGGGAGTCTCCAACTCTGTGCAATCATTGAGTTTAGTGAGTTTAGCTTGCAGACACATGTGAGATGATCTTCAGTGAGGGGGAGGGGGGAGGGGAAGAGGAGACTGTGGTGGAGGCTCCAGAGTCAGTTACTGCTGCTTTTCCTTTTCCAATTCTTCCTCCTGTTGGAACAATAGCACCCACAGCAAGCTGAGAAAGCTCTCTAAAGGATTGAAAGACAGAAAAAAAATATGGAAATAGAAATCTCCATGCTGGAATCTCTCCCGGAAAACCAGACAGCAACTGATCTTTATATCCAGTGAAATGCAGCTGGGAGCCTCATATTATATTGCTTTAAGAACTGTCAGATATTAATCCCATTAGATTTTGTTGGCAAACCCATGATGGGGCAGCAGTTTCACAACATCATGTTTAAGTGTAGTCGGAGTGGGTATGACAGAACTGGAGTTCAAGTTTGACTTTTTAATTCAAGATAGAAAGAAAAAATAAATAGAATGGGACTGAAAGCCTGAGAGAGTTCAAGACTTGAATTCTGGACTACATTGAACTAATGGCCAGGTTCATGATTGAACAACAAAGAAATGTTCCACTTAATAAGAGGAGAAAAATAAACGTGCAACACTGTTTCAAATCTAACCTTAAAAAGCATTATAAAACCTGATGCATTTCTTATTCAGAAAATAAGTTAAGACATCAATTTTTAGCCAGTTTGAAGTCCAATGATAAATATTAGCCATGGACCCTGATCTCTAAAGTTTTAAGTGAAGGTAAACTAAAAAGACTACCCTGCAACGGAATAATACCACTGTTGGTACTGCTTTAAAAATGACTTTAGTTTCTGTTAGCAAAACCTTGTAAAGCAATGATTGTGATCTTTCCTTTGTATTATATAATGTCATCATTGCATTTAGTTTTGAATAAATCTAATTTAAAAAGAAACTTGTAAGAACAGCAACATAGTCCAGTTTTTAAAATTTCTAAACTCTTTACAGAACTGTTCAAAAATTACTTAGTCCAAAAACTGGGATCGACTACAACTGTCTTGAAAGCCTGCCAGAACAGATCACCACTGAAGATAGGATTAGCTAGGCACGAGATCCGAAATGTTCTTTGTTATAAAGCAAATGAGCAAGATAAAATTATGCATGTTAAATTTTACCTATTATATCAGGAGACATGTTGTGATGTTAATTGCATTCTAATAAGAATAAACCAACTCACTGGGGAAATCTACAGAACTACCAGTAACAATCAGATGTAACTTTGATTGCAGAATATGATATTGGCCTTGTTTAACATAGAACATAAAACATTGCAGTGCAGCATAGGCCCTTCGGCCCTCAATGTTGCACCAACCTGTGAAACCAATCTAAATCCTATCTAACCTACACTATTCCATTATCACCCATATGTTTCTCCAGTAACCATTTAAAATGCCTTAAAGTTGGTGAATCTACTATTGTTGCAGGCAGGGTGTTCCATGCCCTTACTATTCTCTGACATCTGTCCTATATCTACCACTCTTCAATTTAAAGCAATGTTCCCTCATGCTAGACATCACTATTTAAGTTTAAAATCAGTAAAGAGCAAAGTTAAGCAACTTTGCATTCTTGGATCATTATAAAGTAATTCCTAGGATTAAACCCTTTCAGAAGATTGGAATAAATGAGCTTTTTTCCAATATCCAGGTGGCATCCACATACTCAATGCAATGTGAAAAATTTCTACAGTGGCAGCCTCTACTTCTCATCTAAGTTCCACATGTATGTTCCTATACGTACCATATGTTTCTAGAGTTTTATACATATCCAAGTGTCAGCTTGGCTGAGTTGGCAGATATTTTATCCAGGTCAACAAATTGTGGATTTAAGCCTTAACACCAGAAACTGAGGACCCAACCTACACTGATATTTCAATGCATTATCAAAGGAATGTCTGATTCTAGATGTGTCATGCTCCTACCCATCTGGACCAGATCACTTCCCAATTTGATTAAAATAGCCTTCTCAACACTGGATTTTTCATTTTCTACTCCCTTTCAATAATCCTAACTCCAACCTAATAACTATTTCAAACCTATTAATATTATGATCAGTGGTTCCCAAATAATTTTCCATCTAGTCCACTTCTTTCCCAGAATCAGTTCTATTGTTGTCGCTTTCCGTGTTGATACAGAAATATACTGAAAATTCTCCTGTATCCATTTCAGGAATTTATCTCCCTCTTCTCCCTTTGTGTTTCAGTCCCAAATGATTGAAGACTGGTGAAAATCAATCCGTAACTCTAATGTACAGATTTTCTACAATGTTATTTGATCCAGCTCATTTAGATAATTATTAAAAGCTGCAGGCACAGCTTGACCCTTGTGTTGGGATCCAGGCCAATAAAGAGACAGAACATGCAAGTGTTGGGTGGAAGATAGAGAAAAGAGGTAGCATAAAGGGCAGACAGGAAGATATCAATTAGAAAGAATTAATATTGATTTAAACTTTGGAAAATATTTACTATGTAGAGAAGGGAAAGAAGTGACCAGAAATGGGATCCATTATCAGGTAGTGCACACAGTCAAGGAACAAGTGACGGAGGGACCAGCTACAGATTTTTTGCAGCATTTTTCTGACTGAGGAAAATATGTCAAAAATTGTCCACTTCGGCAATTCATTCCTTGAGCATTATTGTGTCATATTCTCGATAATACTTAACGGTGAGGCTGAAAGATTTGTGCAGTCATTAACCATGATGTGGCAGCACCGCAATTTGGAAGCAGATCAGATAAAGATAGCACTCCAAGTGCTTCTAGGTTGAAATAAGAGCTTTGATGTGTAAATTTATTGCAGCAATTCAAGTTCTGCAGAGTCACATTTGTTCAAAGCATTAACGTTTGGTTCTCTTTCCACAGATACTGCTAAACCTGCTGAGATTTTCCTGAATTTTCCACTTTTATTTTGAATCAAGAGTCCTTTCTCTTCCAAAGTGAGTGTATTCTGCTTATACCCTGCTCTGAAATATCAATTGCCTTTCCCCTTTGAGGTGTTCAGTTGCAGGAATAATTAATTGAAAAACCCATTGTGATAATTCTTTTATTCACTGTGGAGCATGTGTGTCAGCATTTATTACCCTTGAGAAGGTGGTGGTGAGTTGTATTCTTGAACCGCTGCAGCCTAAATGTTGTAGGTTGACCCCCAATGCCCTTAGGGATGGAATTCCAGGATCTTTACGCACAGACAGTTAAAGGAATAGTGATATATTTCCAAGTCAGGATGCTGAATGGTTTGGAGGGGAACTTGCCGGTGATGGTGTTCCCATGTACCTGATGCCCTTGTCCTTCTAGGTAGAAGTGGTTGTGGATTTAGAACGTGCTATGTAATGATCTGTGGTGAATTTCTACAGTGCATCTCAATAACTGCTGCTCCTGAATGTTGATGGTTGAGGGAGTGGATACTGGTGGATGTGATGCCATTCAAGCAGGCTACTTTGTCCTGGATGGTGTCAAGCATTTTGAATGTTGTTGGAATTGCATTTATCTAGGCAATTGGGAAGTATTCCATCACAGTCCTGACTTCTGCCTGTATATGGTGGACAGGCTTTGGGGAGTCAGGTGGTGAGTTACTTGTCACAGTATTCCTTGCCTCTGACCTGTTCTTGGGGCCATTGTGTTCCGGTGTTGAGTTCAATTGAGTTTCTGGTCAATGGTAAAACCCAGAAAGCTAACAGTGGGAGATTCATTGATAGTCATAAGTTGATGGTTGGATTGTCACTTATCAGAGATAGGATGAAGGACTCTGGCCCAAGACGTCGATTTTCCTGCTCCCCGGATGTTGCCTGACCTGCTGTGCTTTTCTAGCAACACACCCTCAACTCTGATCTCCGCATCTGCAGACCTCACTGTCTCCTACTTGTTGGAGATAGACATTGCCTGGCATTTTTGTGACGTGAGTGTTACTTGCCACTTGTCAGCTAAGCATTTCTAATGAAGGACTTATGCCCAAAACGTCGACTCTCCTGCTCCCCGGATGCTGCCTGACCTGCTGTGCTTTTCCAGTGCCACACATTTTGACTAAGCATGGAAACTATCCAGCTCTTGTTGCACTTGATCATGGACTACTTCAGTATCCAAGGAATCGCAAATGGTGCTGGACACTATGATGAACATCCCTATCACTTGATGAAGGAGCAGTGCTCTGAAAGCTAGTGCTTTCAATTAAACCTGTTGGACTATAACCTGGTATTGTATGATTTTTAACTTTGTACACCCCAGTCCAACACCGGCCTCTCCAAATCATGTTATCCCTACTTCTGACCTGATGAGGAAAATTGATGAAGAAGCTGAAGATAGTTGGACCTTGTACAGAACCATGAGGAACTCCTGCAGAGATGTCCTGGAGCTGAGATGGCTGACGTCCAAAAAGACAATCATTCTCCTGGTCAGATATGACACCAACTAGTGGAGAATTTTCCCACAGATTCAATTTGATTCCACTTTAGCTAGGACTCCTTGATGCCACACGTGGTCAAATGCAACCTTGATTTCAAGGGCTGTCACTTTCACATCATCTCTGGAATTCAGCTCTTTTCTCTGTGTTTGAATCAAGGCTGTAATAAGATCAGGAGCTGAGTGGCCCTGGCGGAACCCAAACTGGGTATCAATGAGTCGAGAGTGTGGTGCTGGAAGAGCACAGCAGTTCAGAAAGCATCCAAGGAGCTTCGAAATGGATGTTTCGGACAAAAGCCCTTCACCTTCCAGTTTAGGCATGGATTATCCAAAAATACCTGAAGGATACTTAAAAATCTTTCACAGCTTAGATAAGGAATAACTTGACAAGATTGTTTTCTAAAGACCAAAACTGTAGTTATGCAATTATTTCTAATCAAGATGGTGGGTGTACAGAATGAGCTGCTGAGGAAGTGATGGAGGCTGGTATAATTGCATTATTTAAGAAGCATCTGGATGGGCAAATGAATAGGAAGGGTTTAGAGGGATATGGGCCAAGTGCTGGCAAATGGGACTAGATTAGATTGGGATATCTGGTCTGCATGGACAAGTTGGACCGAAGGTTCTGGTACCATGCTGTACATCTCTATAACTCTATGACTCTACGTCTCACAAAAGTCATAAAAAACAATGAAATGTTAAAAGTAAACAAAAATCTCTTCCACCAGCCATATATTGTGCTGAGAGATAAATATGAAGTAATAGGTATGTGCAATTGAAATTAAAAAAAGGGATCTTCCAAAACATTTCAGGATCAAATCAGCTCTCTTTAAAGAAGGTCTTGCTTTAAATCGCAAAAGAAATGCTTCAGGTCAAAATATTTTGAACAAAGGATTAAACATTATTGAGAGATCTGAATTAGATATTAGTAAATTGCCTTTCAGCCATTTGCTCTTAAGGAAGACAACCTGTAAAACATTACAACAATTTACTGTTGATCTAAAACAAACTTTATTACATTGCTCACTCTTTGTTAGAAAACTTCATGGCATGACAACTTGCTATTGAAATGAGGTGACACCCCACATCGTCTGATTTTCACTTCTTATGAAAGTCCTATTAACACCTTGCAAGTATTTTTATATGACAGTGATATATGATTAATGGCAGGTATTATTTAACCAAATGCTGCAAGATCATTTTAAATTACAGGACTACAGAGCAGATGAAGGAAATTGTTTTGAATTTCTCTTCAGTGAAGTAACCTGGACAACTGGATTGTGAAGTGGAAGGTTCCTGATATTTCCATAAACAATATTTTTCTTCAAATATGCTTCTTATGCACAGTGTCCTTAACAGTCTCCTGATCGGCTGCTTGTTCTTTTTTTTTCAAATCAAAGCATTACAAAAGACATCGCCTAAAGTACAGCTGGCAAAAACTGCTGAACTAATTCATTTCCCATTGATTACAGTGGGAAGAATAAACACCAAGAGTGCATGATAGACAATCGACACCCTGCTATCTATTATTCAGTTATGTCAATAATTGAAACCACCAACATGTTTGTAGGACTAATAGTTGAAATTAGTTAACATATTTCACAAAATCTATGGTCGATATTCTTCTTGAAAGAACTTAATTTCTGCTGCCACTAAAGGACAGCAGATTGGGAAACATTCTCTAGACGATTGCTGATTTCTACAACTGGAGACTGTTTAAGAAGTGATTTGAGGGCTCTTTGACTTGAGTTATCGCCAAAGGACATGCTTACTGTTAGAAAAACCTTGTATTTGTGTCCAAACCCAAAGCTGCAAAGCCAGTGTAAGAAGATTGAAATTCATAAGAAATTGGTCATCATTATCATCTTGGGAGGGCAAAGCTAAATACAGACTAGTTGCTTCATCAGTGGTTATTGTCTCCTCATAATCCCCAAGATGGTTTAAAGGGGTTAAGGGAATGGGGAGCTGAAACTACACTTCTTGGGTTACAGAAGCATTTTGCTTTTCCTGGCTCCTAACAAAGATGTTTTTGAAAAATAGGCCTTTAGTTGTTGGTTGTGTTGGCCTTTGGAGAATTCTAAGGAGTGAAGTGTTGGCCAGGGGCTGATCAATTTGGGATCCATCACCAGGCATTAGGCTCCTACCTGATATATTCAAGTGGCTTGGCATCAACCCAAGCAGCATAAAAAATAGGCCCCACAAGTTTGAAAATGAGTGTAACACTGCATGAAAGGCTGTTGGATGTCCATAAATAAGTTAATATAGTTCAGTCATTAAAATGGCACAGGACAGATCAATCCTTCTCCAAGAAAGTGACCATTGCAGGAAATGGTAGAAGTGTCCAGCAGGGCCATTGGCATCTTTTGGAAAGGCACGATTTATCATAACTGAAAAGGGAAAGCTGACAGACATCTTTATAACACCTCACCTTTTAGAAAGTTGTGTTGGTGAAGGATTCAGTCTGCAAAATAATTGTATTGCAGCAGAAATGTATTTGGCCTTGAGATGGCACTGCTGTAAATGTAAAATTCTTTGAACCATTATAGATAGTGCTTCTCTGTCCCCTAGCATCGGAAATTGAAACCAGGTGCAAGCACATTGAACCATGTTTCACAAAACTTAATCAGAGCTCTGTCAAATATTTGAGCACCATTTGAGAATATGAGATGACTTCAGCTGCAGTACAGTGGAGCAGATAGGAAACTTCACTGAAATTAACAGGTTACTTAAAATGCCTTTCACAATCTGCATAAAACTTCAAAATTCATTTTATATTAAATGTACACAAAATATATCGGTCCACTTGCTCTCAAAACTAGCCTTCAAAGGGAGGCGATAGTCTAGTGGTATTATCATTGCACCATTAATCCAGAGACCCAGGTAATGTTCTGGGGATCTGGGTTTGAATCCTGTCATGGCAGATGGTAGAATTTGAATTTAGTTTTTTTAAAAAAACTGGAATTAAGCATTTAATGATGACTATGAAACCACTGTCAATTGTCGAAAAATCCCATCTGGTTCATGAATAACAGGGCTATGTGCGAGGCTTGCCTGGAACACATCCACTTTCTTTCTTTGTTTTACTTTTGCTTCTGCCCTTTTCTTTTGTGTTATTTTCTTTTTCTTTTGGCCTTTTCTTCTCTTTGTGTTGTGTTAGTCAGTAGCACTGACACGGCAGCATGATCCGGCCGTATGCCCAATGGCAGACGCTGTTTCTCATGGCAGTAGGAGGTGGAGACAGCAGTGAGGATGTTCTCCTGCCACTTGGTGCTGGCAACAATGCTCCTGCAGTGGTTGGGGATGATGGCGCCGGCAGCAGTGGACCTTTCAAGATGGCAAGGTGATATCTGCAGCTGAAGCAGGACTCGTGGTCTGGCAGCAGCTTGGCCTGGCAACAGATCCAGAGATTCTTGGCTGCCCTGGAGTGTGTGTTCAATGGTGTCAGCAAAGTGGGCACAGTGGCGAAGAGATGGCACCTAAAGTGGGATGCCTCCTCCAATGGTGGTCCAACGCAGGCAGCAGTGAGGCGATGGAGGACTCTCTTGAGGCTAGCTGCCAGCCTGGACAGGGTCAGAAAGACTGATATCCTGAACGTATTTCTTCTTTATTTTTTCTAATTTATTACTATGACCTAAACTGTTGGACTATTTATTTCTTTACTTTTCTAATTTGATTTTTTGTTTCCTAAGAATTTGATCTTAAGTATCTGTTACTAGATACCTTCGTAATCTAAGATGACACTGTAATACAGCGACTGTAAACTTTTCACTGGATGCGTTTGAATACATGTGACAATAAAGCTAATTCATTGATTCTTTTTTTTAAAAAATTACAATTACTGAATGCATTAATTACAGAGGAAAGAATCAGTGAAAATATCAAAACATCTTTTAGATTCCCCTGAGGAAAAGATGAGCTTGTTGGATAAATTGACGTTGACATTGTTTCACATTTTGTTCCTTGAATGCAAATTTTGTCATCACATCATATTATCGGACCTCCTATCTAGCTGGCAATGCTTTACACCATTGTTATGATTTCTGTGATGACCAATAACATATTTTGAACCAAATCTTTCCCAAACAATCCTGATGGAAGAAACTGATGGACAAGATTTGTCTTTTTGCAATTACTCCTGTGGGACATTGCTCGATCAGTTGGTTGGCTGGCTGGTTTGTAATAGGGAGATGATGCTAATAGAATGGGTGCAATTCCCACACAAGCTGAGGTTGCATGGACATCTCTGCTTCTCAACCTCTGAGGAACAGTGATCACTACAAGTTGTTTCTCTTTCTCATAAGAGAGCAGTCTGAGGGGACTGTGGTGAATTTAACAGTCAAACCAGACTAATGAACAGGGAAATTGCATTATGAAAATAATGAATCACACTTCAAAGAGAAGTTTCACAGCTTTACTGGGAGTTCCTAGCATTTATAGCACCATATGGAGACCCCAAAGTCCTTCACAACTTTGGCATCCTCAAATAGAGCTCAACTCCTTTCCCTTACGCAGGATTTAATCATCAAGCAGCATCCAACAACAGCCTTATTCCAGTAAAGTTTCACTGCTTTCACAAAAGGGCCTCTAAAGAACCTCCTTAGTTCAGGTCATGATCGTTGTGATGGTCTAAGTTCCGTACCAGACCACACAAAGCTGCCCCGAAACATAGTGTGGCTGTCTCTGGGAGAATGCAAAGATGTAGGGTCACCCTATTTCACCACTCCGAATGCCAAAACCTAATCTTTCATTTCTCAGTTTCTTTTTCCTGTCACACAGACATTTTTTTACCTCACAGGTGTTCAGACCACTGATGAAAATTGAACTCCCAAGTGTGCCCTGTCTGCTTTTCCAAACTTCTTCTATTTCTCCAACAAACCAAGACTAACCTGTCAAAAGTCTGGGAAGTTGGTGGGATTTTTTTTCTGTGCTTTGCCAGATCACTTCAATCAGTAGTAAACCCTTAAAATCTAGAGACACATGAAGCTAAATTTAGTGTAAACAATGAATCCAAATGAGCTAGAATGCTGGAGGCAGCCTCTCCCCCCTCTGTAGCCCAGATGGGCACAGGAAATTGACTGTATGCTGGTGGGTCTCTTTTGCCTTGAATAATGTAGGTCCAGTCTCCAAGTGCCGCTGGCCCATTGGAAGGCCAATGGATTTTCGGTCCCAGCAGCATGAACAGTGGTCATTGCTGGAATTGCATTGAACAGAATCATGGGCACTGTCCTGGAACCCATTCGAGTGAAGCAAGACTTCCGAATGTAAGTCAGCTATGCTCCATTGAAGGATTAGAGAGTTGATCAATAAGAGGACTGGAGCTGTTTCTGTGTGAAGACCCTTACAACTCAGCAAGAAACATGCATTAGGAAGTGCCTGATGAGAAGACACCAATGCTACATCTGGGTCTGGAGAGAGACCATCAGCTTTTTCTGAGCAGTCTCCTTGTGGGGCAGAGGACCCCCTCCCCCTGCTGCTAGCAGAATGCTAAAGATGGCAAGAAAAGGCCTTTATCTGTTGGTTAGAAGAAAAGGTCTTTAAGTGTTGAGCACCACCTCCACCGCTGAGAGAACTGAACAGTGTTGGGAACTGCAACAATCTCCCCATTTCTATTCTTCCCTCTGAGTTGCTTTGATACCCTCAGTCTTTCCCTCTCCATCGTTGCCTTGCAACTCACTCCTGAGGGCCATATTAAATAGTGGCTATGTACCGCAGACCAGGAAGGGGTGGCAGGTTTCCTTTATGGACCAGTTGAGCTATTAATGCAAGCAAACAATAGTGATTTTCCCACTCTCTTTAATTTTAATACAAATTCTTAAATTTCCATGACAGGACTTGAGCTCTTACTCTGAATTAGGAAATGGATGTCCTTCAGGAGGAAAATATTAGCTTTCCTTACCAGTGGTAACCCATGTGTGACTCCACACCCACAACTGGTAGCATGGTGGCTCAGTGGTTAGCACTACTGCCTCATAACTCCAAGGACCTGGGTTCAATTCCAGCCTCAGGCAACTGTCTGTATGGTGTTTTTCACATTCTCCCTCTGTCTCTGTGGGTTTCATCCCACAATCCAAAGGTGTGCTGGTCAGGTGACTTGGCCATGCTAAATTGCCTATAGTATAGGCTATTAGTCAGGGGTAAATATAGGGTAGGGGAATGGATCTGGGTGGGCTACTCTTTGGAGGGTTGTTGGGCCAAAGGGCCTGTTTCCACACTATAGGGATTCTAATTCTAATAATGTGGTTGATTCTTATCTGCTCTGTGAAATGGCTTTTAGCAAGACAATAACACTTGGATTAAAACACACAACAAAGTTGAATAAGAATGAAACAGGATGGACTACTATCTCAGATGCTGAGAAATGCCTTCTCTACCTATGCCTCACAGACTGTCACCTTCAGAAGGCAGCTCACCATTAATTGTTCAAAGACAATTAAGGACAGGCAGTAAATGCTAACTTTGTCTGTGATACTCAAATGCAAAGAACATATGTCTGAACATGCGCAAACATCTATATATTTCATTTTTGAATACAAAGCAAGATCTTTGTTACAATTCTCAGGGTAACTCTGTTGGTGCCTCAAAGAAGCGGGCCCAGCAGCATGAGTAGCATGGTGACACAGTGGTTATCATTACTGCCTCACAGGGACCCAGCTTTGATTCCAATTCCAGGTGACTGTGTGGAGTTTACACATTCTCCCCGTGTCTGCGTGGGTTCCCTCCGAGTACTCCAGTTTCCTCCCACAGTCCAAAGGTGTGCAGGTAATGGGGATTAGCCATGGAAAATGCAGGTGACAGGAATAGAGTGGGTATGGGTGGGATGCTCTTCGAAAAGACAGTGTAGACTCGATGGGCCAAATGGCCTGCTTCCATACTGTCAGGATTCAATGATTCTACTTGACTTGTACATATTGCCTAGTTTTATGTATACTGCATAGATCATGATGCTTCTTGTCAGAGCAAAGTTTGACCTGAGGGTCAGATGTCTGCATGAAATAATATCCTGAATATGTAATTCATGTTTTCAGATCTCACAGCTTGTTAACATAATTTTTATTCACTTCTGCTCTTAAGGCCATTGATCAAAAGCTCAGCGTACACTGGAACTCCTGCAGATCTAAATTTCACACACAATGAAGGCTGACATTGTCATTAAAGAAGTTGAGAGGTCAGTTGAGGGAATAAATGCACATAGCTCATGACAAATATTGTGCAAAACTTAATAATATGAATTATCTAGTGGTAAGGTTGTAAAGATGGATCACCTGCCCACAACTGGACTTACAATCTCTAGGATTGTTACAGAAATATTGACATTTTTCATGAGCATGAATAAGAACTTGAAATATGGAAGTCAAGTTTAAATGTAGCCAGAATCTGCAACTTGCAAACTGCAGAGCTGAAACAGACATATTCATGTAGCCAGGCCTTGGACAATCAACTCCCTATTAATACCAGACAGACCTGGAACTGCCTGGCCAGGTACTAATGGTCACATTATTTCTATCTCCAGTGAACCTGCTTAGTTGGAAGAATGCTGCAAAGATCTTGATGGCACCCAGAGGCCAGAGACACAGCATGACAGCATTTGACAGTTGAAAGTTTAAAACCATGTTCTGCAGCCTCCAAGGTGGAAGGTAGTCACCTCATTGGATGTTTAAGCCTCTACCCAAGTGTTGGACACAGAATCTTCAAGAAGGGGCAGCGTGGAGCCCTAGCTCGGTCTTCTGTTTCCACTTTCTTCAATAGCACCTCCAAAGAGACCACTTTGGTAAGACAACCTGAAGATCAAAACCAGCTCTCGATGAGAGGGAAAGCTCCAGTCAAGCCTAAAACATTAGACAATCCTTACAGACCAAGGAACAGCCTCTCCCAGCCTTACCGGACCTGAATTATCAGTGCTTTCAGACAAATCCTTCTAATACAGTGCTCAGGAGCGGTGGATAAGATGAAATGAATCCTCAGGAAGGGCGTGTCAGAACGAATAGCCAGGGTAGATTTGAGGCAGCTTACTTAGATTTAAGATTGTTTATTGAAGAGTCCTGGAAGAAATTGATAGAGTTTAATTAGAGTACAATAGTACAGACTGATAAATATTGTTTTTCCTTGATAAAGTGTTCCGTAGAATTATGTTGGACTTTCCCCTGATCCTTGTCCATCTCACTGCATAACTCACCTGGACCTATCACTACAACCATACCGCTTGATAATTCAGATGATTTAAGCTTTGCACAATACTTTCCATAAGATATGACAGTGACCAACTTAAAATCATACATTTATTCCATCATCTGTCCTCTCAGCTTCTTTAACGAGAGTGTCAGACTTTGGTGTGTGTGAAATTTAGGCTGATAGGAATTCCAGTGTAGACTGAGCTTTTGACCAATGGCCTGGATAACAAACTAATAAAAATAATAGTAATAATCTGAAAACTGAAAACATGGATTACCTATCCAGGAAATGATTGATTTATGCATACAAAAAGGGTTACTGCAAACTGGTCAATGTTAGTCAAGGCACATTTACTCACCTTTCACTTTCCAACACAGTAAATACACCGATTAGTCCGATTATAATTCTCTGCCTTTTCTTGTTCTGGACTGGGAGAAGCATCAGGAGGCTATACAGAAAAACAGTGCTGGCATCACCAGATACCATCCTTATCCATGACATGGAATTGTACAGCACATATGCAGACCAACTCGTCCATTAATTCTAAATTAACCTAGTCCCATTTGCCAGCACTTGGCCCAGTTAAGAAGCTAAGAAGTTGCTGCTTCATGTACAGTAGCAGAATGGAGGTTTTCCCACAGATGGATGTACGTATCCAATCTCCCCTCCAGTATAGGCCTTCCTGCCATTTCAGCTACCTGTTCCTCGAGATAGATCAAGAACCTCATGTCAGGTGTGAGCATGTTTGCACTTACTATGCACATTCTCCTGTTGCACAAGTTGCATTGAGACACACTAGCATGTGCACATGCGCAGCATACCTACATTAATAGATACAGATTGAGATATGAAAGTCTGTTTTTGCATCGCTGATAAGAAGAATGTGGTTTGGGTAGCTGAGGAGTTAACAGTTCTGAATGAATGGTGCGTTTGTTTTGTAAGGCATTCGTGGAAATAATAAATCATTATGTGATGTGGGTAACTGTGATGCCTCCTAAGTGTTCGGCCTGACCTTTTGTGGTCATCTCCTTGTCCTAAGCATGTTTTTGTTGAAAACATATCAGATGTGTAAATTTTCTAGGTTCAAATGAAAGGTCAGTGACCCGTTGCTGCGTGACCTGCTGAGTGTTGTATCTCCCTTTATGTTTTAGCTGACTGATGTTTGAGAGCCAGTACCATTGTGTTGCAAGGAGTGCTACATCGGTAGCTCCAGTTAATTGAGACACATTCAGTGCATGAAGCATTTGATGGTAATGCTTGGTACCTAATGTAATGTGAGCAAGACAAGGGGAAGCAAGGGCAGATCATTGAGAACTCAGCAGGTCTGTGGCAGCCAAAAAACCTTATGTCTCTGCAGTCAGCCACTTTAACCCTGAAAAAACCCCGCTTACCTAACTTTCAGCATCTGCTGAAAGTTGTGACTTTGAATTGGATAAGTCAGAGATCTTTCATAAGGAACTAGCCACCCTGTGCCTCTTGCAAACCAGTGGGAGCATCTGGGAAAAGGAAAGTCAAAGACAAACCTTCAGATCAATAAGAATCATCCCAACAGATCTTGTGAACAAAGTCTATGGGACTGTTCATTTTTCTAAGTTTCTCTCTGCCCATGTTTTCCTTTTTCCTACATATGTTTGCCTATGTATATGTATATCTATAAGGGGGTTAGATTTTTAATTTGTGAAATGTACTTTTTCCAATTGTTTACCTGTAGCTAGAACTGAATTACCTGTCAGAAACAATGTTTCTTGTTGAATACAGAAACCCAATCCGGGCTATCATCTTAGGTCTGAAAATTAGGAGGCAGAGAGATTTTATAACTTTCTTTTTAAAATGTTAATGTTAGTGACAGTTTCAGGAATGGTGGGTTTGATGTCCATCGTGCTACTCCAGTGAAGTGTGAGAACAATGGCACCTCCTTCCTCTGCACGTCTTAACTCTTCTCCTCAGAAGACTGCAGCCATTACCCCAGTTCCAGCATCCAGCAGATCTCCTCACTGTCTGCTTCAATTGTGCAGAGAGCAGCATTACAGGACGATACAGCACATTCTGTTTGAACTATACCTCCTCACACACAGACCAGTGTATCGACCTATATAGAATTCTGACATTCACTGGATCTGAAATGTTAATTCTTTTCTCTCCACAATTGCTGCCAGACCTGCAGAGTTTTTCCAGCAATTTCAACTTTTGCTTCTGACTTCCAGCATCCACAGTTCTTTTACTTTTTTATTCATCAGAACCGCATCTTCTGCAGCCCTATACTCAGCTCTACTATGGTCCTTATGACTAGGAGAAAGTACGGACTGGAGATGCTGGAGATCAGAGTCAAAAGGGGTGGTGCTAGAAAAACACAGCAAGTCAGGCAACAACCAAGGAGCAGGTGAATCGACGTTTCGGGCATCAGAAATGTGGGTGGGGGGGGCAAACACAAGAGGACTGAGAGATAATAGGAGAGGGTGGGGGTGGGAGGGAAGGTAGCTTTGAAGGTGATAGGTATGATGATGATAGGTCTGACCGGATACAACCTCTCCCCTCATCCCCATGATGAAAGGCTTATGCCTGATGAAAGGCTTATGCCTGAAATGTCGATTCTCCTGCTCCTCGGATGCTACCTGACCAGCTGTCCTTTTCCAGCGTTACACTTTTGGACTCTGCTATGATCCCTGTCAAAGCTTGAGTAGCATTAAATCTCTGGTTTGTATCAATCAGACAGTTGTGTAATGGTGTCATGTGCCATAGTCACAGTGGGTGGCTCATGCCCTCACAACCAGCCTTACAAGCCATCTGGACCAGGAAACAAATAGGTACATGAGGATGCTATAGAGGGTAGGATTCAAAGCAACTGCCAGGGTAGCAGGTGCACACCTCCAGGAACTTGCAATAGTGATTATTTGAAGATTAATTGAATGGATTACATAGATAAATTCCTCAGCATTGCAATCCAACTCTGTCATGTGCATGTAGTTGATGGCATCCCAGACCTAAGAGAAGCCAACTGTGCTTCCAAATCCTTTTCCCTGGGCTGCATCACTGACCTTGGCATGGAGAAATAAAATGCACTGATGTGACCTTGCACAAATGGCATTGGTCACTATCCTGAAGCATTTGCAGGGGCATGACTGAGCAATCCCACACTATCATCTGTTGTTTCCTGGAAGGAGGCAGGAAGATAGAGGTGCAGACTGGCACATAACTTTGCAGTCACTGAGTGATGATGGCCTCCCATTCCCGCAGCTCTCAGATTCTGGCAATGTTCTGTCAGCGTGTCTTGGCAAATAGAGAGTCTACAACAACACTATGCTTTACTCATCCCCAGTAAATGGAGCCAGGGCCAGTAAACTCTGGGCCTCCTGTGCACATCATGGGTCCGGAGGGGCACCAGTCTGCATCCTCTCCCTGAGATGAGAGCTCCTGGTCCTTTGTGCTGAACTGCTGCTGTATCTGCATTTGCCTTCTTAGTAGGGCACCAACATGGCACCAGCAGCTGGCTCCAGGACTCTCCAAAGTGGACGCAGAAGGAGTGAAAGAGGTTCTTAGATCTCAGAAAAGTCATCGCTAGTATACCATGCAGATGGGATCCAAGCACACCTATCCTCACAGTGAGAGATGCTGCCCAATAATGTCCATCATCCATCCACATTCAGGCTTGTATATATGGCAACTTGAAGGTACAGCGCCAGCTGACTGACCACTCGATCTTATTCACTCAAAGCAGTTCCAACACCCTTCCTACCCTAGACCCACATCAAACTCTTAGCCTCTCACTGCATTCAGTACATACTATCATAACACTGACATGACAGACGATAAATCAGTGGTGTGCAGCTTACAGAGGAGCCTTGGAAATTGCAGTTGGCAATGACAATTTGCAATATTAGTGCTGCTACCTTCAACACTGAGATGCCCAAGTTCATTTTGCAACGACCAATGGCATGTTACAAATTGCACAACAACAATATCTGTCACCTCGGCACCTTTACTTTGCAGTATAGGAAAGGGACAATGAAATGATTGCTAATTAAACATAGGCTGCCTGATTTATTTCTTGCTGCAACATCCTAGAGTCCAACGAATGTGGATCTTGCACTTTCACCCATCAAACTGGAACCTACTCTGTCACCTTCGGCATCGGTTCCAGCCAATTCCTAGTAACGTTTCACATGTTGGCAGGGAACACAGCTCAAAGTGAACATTATTGACAACAGGCTCTACCTGGTCACCCCTCCTCAGCCCCCGTGTCATCTTAGCCTCACAACATCTTGACAGCCTATTTCCATCCTACCCCCACTGAACTTCATTTCTGACTAAACTCCTACCTCTGACACATCAACAATGCACACTCTCCTCCTCTATGCTCCCTCTGGGGAGGCCACAGTGGTGGTCAAAGCTATAATACCTTCCCCCACCCCAGGTTACAGTTCCCTCTGATATTGTTTTGCCACATCTTCTATTCACCTTGCCTCTACGACCCTACACCACAGAACTTTCCCTGGACTGTAATTTCCTGACAGTGAGCATCCCAAACAGCCTATCAAATATGACCAAGCCCTGGACTGTTTGCAGACTCTAACCATGGCTGACTGTACTCAAAACCCCCTCACCCCGACCCTTGACAGGACTGAGGATGAACTCCATCAGTTTCTGACATGGCTGTTTAGTTGAACGAATGTACAGTGTGTATGGCACATACTGTAGGTGTTCAATTGATGTCTCGGATCACTAAACTGTATGCCCAATCCTGGACTGATTCCTGCTCACTAGTATGACAAGCAACCTGAGCACTAAGGAGCACCTCAAAGCATCAGCACCCATCACCTGCTGATGTGTTTGGCATGGCAAGACAGAGGCATGGATGCCACATTCAGGTAAGCACGAATTGACCAAGCATCAATAGAGTAATCAAGTGGTCCTGAGATGCAATGTGGTCCAATCCATGATCTGGGTGCCTGCTCAACATGCAAAGTATCTCTGCTGAAGCATGTTCATGTTAATTGCCACTGTCTCCTGCTATGCAGGTCTGTGCTTATGTGTAGACCTAGGCACATACCAGATAACGACTGGTTATAACGGGTTAGCACTTGTTGGATGCCAAAGTCTTTGGACCCATAGATTATGCCCTGTAATGCAACACAATGACGAGACTATTTGGACCAAGTGGCAAGCTGAATTCACTAGGGACACCATCTAACGTCTAACTTATTAGGTGAGTTTGGTATGATAGGAAGCTCAATATTAATGAGGCAAATTGGTCCATTAACACAGTGTACAACAAGAAAATATCTCCTTAATTGACAACTCGCTACTATCTAGCATGAAACCCACTTCAACACTTAAGAAAGGCATAAAGTATGGAGCAATATACTCATCGTATTGAGATCAGCCTTGATGGACTTCCCAGTTGATTCTGCCACAAATCTTGCTGTGGCCTATGCCTGTCAGACCCTGATATGATTCCACCTATAGTCTCAAAACAAAATCAAGATTCTGCCCAGGATCTCCCTTCAATATCTCATCCTAAAGATAGTGCATCTGACAGTGTAACATTGCTCATTGTATGATTTTCACACATCATGGAGTGGAGCTTGAATCCAGAATTTCTGATTTGGAGGCAAGAGTTCCACAACTGAGCCTAGCTAACACTTGGCAATACATAATCCCAGACTGTGGTTAGAGGCTACAGTGTCATATATCACAGCCTAATTTCTACATGATGTGCCAACATTGTGTTTCTTGTAGACCTAATATGTCCACATATGGAGTTCAGAACCATGGTGCTTGCAAACATTTACCAAATGTGATCCGTGGAGCCAGATCAATGAAATAAATACACCCCATGTGTAGAGATCATTAATGATGAGAAAGACAAAATGAAGAATATTACCAATTGGACATGAAAAAACTCCATTTGCTCAAGTATCATTCAAACATATTGTTCTTCAAACTTTGACCTACAATACAATTTGGGAATATGTCTGCCCAAAGTGGGATTCTATACCAAGTAGCAGTGCAACTAAAGATCTTTGCAGTGGAGCACTCAGATTGATTCAAGATGGGCCACATTGCTTGATAAAAGAGAACAAAACATGAAAAAATGTGCTTAGCTTTAATCCAACACCACACTCTCAACTGTCACTCATTATAGCTATATAAGCATATGATGTGGTAGCATTAATATTTTGTTTGAATAGTCTAATTGCCTGCTTTAGAAACTACAGTCTGATGAATTCAGTAAAGAATTGAAGTCTGCTGCTTCCATTTGCAGGTTTCACTTGTAGAGACGTTTTACTTTAACCCTTCTGCTTTAAATTCAATCATCCGACACAACTTCCTATTTGGACTTAATCAGGATTCCAATAGCAGATGATACAGTTTTCAAACAGAAGTGCTACATATTTGAAAAATTGCAAAAATGATAAATACAGATTGAATAATAAATGTAGTTTGAATTACTAATCTGTAAACTTTGTACAACTTTCTCAAGTGTAAGTTGTTGAAGAGAATCCTGAAGGATAGGATGTACATGTATTTGGAAAGACAAGGACTGATTAGGGATAGTCAACAAGGCTTTGCACGTGGGAAATCATGTCTCATGAACTTGATTGAGTTCTTTGAAGAAGTAACAAAGAGGATTGATGAGGGCAGAGCAGTGGACATAATCGATATGGACTTCAGTAAGGCGTTCGACAGGTTTTCCATGGGTGACAGGTTAGCAAGGTTAGATCTCATGGAATACAGAGAGAACTAGCCATTTGGATACAGAACTGACTTGAAAGTAGAAGACAGAGGGTGGTGGTGGAGGGCTGCTTTTCACACTGGAGGCCTGTGACCATTGCAGTGCCACCAGGATCAGTGCTGGGCCCAGTACGTTTTGTCATTTATATAAATGATCTGAATGTAAATATAGAAGGTATAGTTAGTAAGTTTGCAGATGACACCAAAATTAGAGATGTAGTGGACAGTGAAGAAGGTTACCTCAGATTACACTGGGATCTTGATCAGATGGACTAATGGGCTGAGGAGTGGCAGGTGGAATTTAACTTAGATAAATGTGAGGTGCTGCATTTTGGAAAAGCAAATCAGAGCAGGGCTTATACACTTAATGGTAAGATCCTAGGGAGTGTTGCTGAACAAAGAGACCTTGGAGTGCAGGTTCATAGCTCCTTGAAAGTAGAATCACAGGTAGATAGGGTAGTGAAGAAGGCATTTGTTATGCGTTCCTTTATTGATTAGGTCGTTGAGTATCGGGGTTAGGATGTCATGTTGCAGTTGTACAGGATATTGGTTAGGCCACTGTTGGAATATTGCATGCAATTCTGGTCTCCTTCCTAGCAGAAGGATGTTGTGAAACTTGAAAGGATTTGGAAAAGATTTATAAGGATATTGTCAGGGTTGGAGGATTTGAGCTATAGGGAGAAGCTGAATAGGCTGGGGCTGTTTTCCCTGGAGCGTCGAAGGCTGAAGTTTATAGAAATTTATAAAATCATGAGGGACATGGATAGGGTAAAGAGACAAGGTCTTTTTCCTGGGGTGGGGGAGCCCAGAACTAGCAGGCGTAGGTTCAGGGTGATCGTGGAAAGGTAATAAAAGGGACCTAAGGGGCAAACTTTTCATACAGAGTGTGGTGCGTGTATGGAATGAGCTGCCAGAGGAAGTGGTGGAGGTTAGTACAATTGCAACATTTAAAAGGCATCTGGATGGGTATACAAATAGAAAGGGTTTGGAGGGATATGGGCCAAATGCTGGCAAATGGGATTAGATTAGGTTAGTGTATCTGGGTGGCATGGACAAGTTGGACCGAAGGGTCTGTTTCCATGTTAGACATCTCTATGATTCTATGTAGTGAGACACTGCAGCTTTTGTGTTGCCTTGTGCCAGTAAAATAAAAGGCAAAATCTATTGCACATCACAGTCAAACAGTGCGACTGTAGTTAAGGTGCTATCGCCTACTTCTCTAGTTTTTCTATATAACCCAGACATGAGACTCGGGAATCATCCTGACAGGTCTTCTTTACATCGCAACAGAGCTTGGATATGTCTAGTGGCTGTGTCCAAATTATTATGTTAAAAATCACACAACACCAGGTTATAGTCCAACAGGTTTAATTGGAAGCACTAGCTCCTTCATCAGGTGGTTGTGGAGTAGCTAGCACTTCCAATTAAACCTGTTGGACTATAACTTGGTGTTGTGTGATTTTTAACTTTGTACACCCCAGTCCGACACCGGCATCTCCAAACCCAAAGTATTAGTCATGCTATAAAATCCCTGTAAACAAAAGCCACATACTCTGAATGCTAGTGATCTAATATAAAAATGGAAAGTGCCAGAGAAGCTTGGCAAACTGGCACCATATGTGGAGAGGGAAACATAGTTAATCTTTTGAGTCCAATGACATTTAAAGTTTGATCGTGACTTTCTTTGACATATATTCAACTATTTTGGCAATGTATTTCAACATCCTATTGACATTGTTGATTGCGAGTTTTATTGGTTTGACATGTTGAGATTTAAGTCTACAAAGACTTCTACAATTGTTTAAACCTCATCCATAACAATTTCACCACCATGTGTTGAATTGATGTGTTTTCCTTCCTATGTATAATACTTTACAATACCTGTATTAAATCTCATCTGTCACTGTTCTGCGCACTCACATATTATTCAATTCATTATAATTTTTGAGCTACTCCTTACAATTCCACAGCCTCTGATAGTACCAAATTATCTTCAAGTTTAGTCAATTTGCATTGGATTTTTAACCCAAACTCTTTGATGTAAATTAGAAACAGTAGCCATTCCGGCACTGATCCCTGAGGCAACCCACTTAACATTTCACTGACAAGGCTCCTCCAACAAGTTCCCATTGTTTTCAACCCTTCAGCAAATTATTTATTCATTCGCAAATCTTGCTCTGAATTCCCATAGCTTTGTTAAATGTTCTCTGAGAGTTTAAGAGCAACACATCACAAAAGCCTACTTCTCTAGTCATGGAGTTTCATTTTCTTAAAGAAGCCAAAGAGATTGAACTGTTTGTCCCCATATCCATCCAAGACATTAACTGAAATACTACAGTATTGTCAATCACCAAGTATGCAGCTAATAATCAATTTCACCTTTCTTTAACATGGGACTGAAGACTGACAGATCTGTAGCTGCCAGATTCTAAACACTCTTTGAATTTGAAACACACTGTTCTTTTTTCCACTGTATTCCAATCTCCCTAGTCTGTTGTTACAAATGTCAGTTTCTCACAAATGTACTTGTTCAGCTTGTTGGGTAAAATCACTTCTTATTCTTGGTTTATTGTTTAAGTCATTTTAGTCTGCCCTGGTTTATACTCATTTGAGCTGTGAATATTTAGAGATCACGGGCATTTAACATGTCTATAATCTTTTATTCAACTTTGGTTTGATTTTATTTTATTCATTCATTCAATGAATGCAGAATTTGTTAGCTAGGCCAGCACTTAATGCCCATTCCTAATTGCTATGACAGCCGTTAAGAGTCTTGTCATTACTGCAGGTCTGCAGTCACACATAAGCTGAACCAGGTAAGGACATGAGATTTCCTTCCCATAAAAGATATGAGAGAATGAGGTAGGATTTTCCAACAACTGATAAGTTTCATGATCATTAGATCCTTAATTCAAGATTTCTATTGAATTCAAATTCCACCATAGCATAATTCAAACCCCAGGCCGCAGGACCTTAACTGGGCCTCTGAATTAACTGTCTATAGATAATGCCGTCTCTATATGTAAATAACACCCAACTCCAAATCTCCACCACTCTCTGACTCTTCCACTGTGCTCTAGGGTTGGGGTCCAATGTTTAGTTAGGTTGATGTGCAACTTTTGTCAAAAAAAACTGGTGATGATTAAAGCTATTCACAAACACAAGCCATGATCTCCATGTGCAGCTACAAACTCTATGCCCATGTGGTAAGAATTTCTTGCTGAACCCTCTATTGTAACCCCAGCACACTGCTTGCAAGAGTTGTCGTGTCCTTCTTGATAATAAACTAAGTCCTAGTGTCCTGCTTGAACATTATTTGAGTCTCTGAGCTTAAAGCAGTTCTATGCTGTTTTTAAAAAAATATAAATTCACTATGAAAGATCTGGCCTTGTTCAACTTCACATTCAAAATATTCACTCAATACTGCTCCAAGCAGTCAGTCTAGATTATATACTTAATGTCATGAGCTGGTGCTTAACCCTCTTATTAATTTAGAAGGAACTCTATCACCATGCCAAGACTGACAGCTTGGAAGCATGGGCCAATGTATAGATTTTTAAACTTACGACAGAAACAACTTTGTAAATTGTTCTCTCAGTTCATACCATCTGAAAACTATGTAAGAGGCCCACAGGGCCATGAGCGAAAAACAAATCTTCAACTCTACTTTACATCTGAATATACAGGAATCCTTTTCATTTCAATATCTTATTTCCATTGATAGATAGCAAGGGTCATAGAGTCATAGAGATGTACAGCATGGAAACAGACCCTTCGGTCCAACCTGTCTACGCTGACCAGATATCCCAACCCAATCTAGTCCCACCTGCTAGCACCCGGCCCATATCCCTCCAAACCCTTCCTATTCATATACCCATCCAAATGCCTTTTAAATGTTGCAATTGTACCAGCCTCCACCACATCCTCTGGCAGCTCATTCCATACACGTACCACCCTCTGTGTGAAAAAATTGCCCCTTAGGTCTCTTTTATATCTTTCCCCTCTCACCCTAAACCTATGCCCTCTAGTTCTGCACTCCTCGATCCCAGGGAAAAGACTTTGTCTATTTATCCTATCCATGCCCCTCATAATTTTGTAAACCTCTGTAAGGTCACCCCTCAGCCTCCGACACTCCAGGGAAAACACCCCAGCCTGTTCAGCCCCCCCCCTATAGCTTAAATCCTCCAACCCTGGCAACATCCTTGTAAATCTTTTCTGAACCCTTTCAAGTTAATAGACAATAGACAATAGACAATAGGTGCAGGAGTAGGCCATTCAGTCCTTCGAGCCTGCACCACATCTTTTCGATAGGAAGGAGCCCAGAATTGCACGCAATATTCCAACAGTGGCCTAACCAATGTCCTGTACAGCCACAACATGACCTCCCAACCCCCGTACTCAATACTCTGACCAATAAAGGAAATGCCTTCTTCACTATCCTATCTACCTGTGGCTCCACTTTCAAGGAGCTATGGACCTGCACTCCAAGGTCTCTTTGTTCAGCAACACTCCCTAGGACCTTACCATTAAATGTATAAGTCCTGCTAAGATTTGCTTTCCCAAAATGCAACACCTCACATTTATCTGAATTAAACTCCATCTGCCACATCTCAGCCCATTAGCCCATCTGGTCCAGATCCTGTTGTAATCTGAGGTATCCCTCTTCGCTGTCCACTACACCTCCAATTTTGGTGTCATCTGCAAATAGGAGAATAGTCTAAGTTAGTAGTCTGCTTGGAAGGCCATTTCTAAACAGATAAGGGACTTTTTGTAATACAGCTTCCAAAAGCAATACAAACCTCAGAGAGATCTCCAATGCTTGAAATCGGAGTCTGCCCAGTTTCAGTAATCTGTTATTGGTATACCCCAGTTGCCAAAGCACTAAGTTTTTTGTCATGTTCCAGGATGCAATAAACTTTCAGATGATACTTTATATTTTTAAACAAGACTGTTAAAATTATTGTTGAAATCAGAAGATCTTTGGTGATCCAGAAGGTACTAAGACTCAAGCAAATACCTATCTAAACATGGACATTCACAGTAAACTGGGAAATTCATATTTCTCTTTGTTTAAGGGAGGACCACAAAAAGAACTATAGTGCACTGGCCAACTCATTTCTCAGTTTCACCATGGACAAAAGTCATCAAAACTCAATTGTTGTTAGACTATTGTGTTACTATGGCCCTTCACTCAAATACAAAGCCTTGGTAATCTCTTTTGAGGTGTGAAATGCCCCAGCACAATATCTTTATTGACCTGCGGTTTAGCTTGTAACAAGGTCACATGAATGAGCCAACCATGTTTGTTGCCTGCCTTTAAGAACAGTAAGAAGAATCTTGGTCATCAGAGAGAACATCAGAAGCCATCAAATCGGCTGCAGTCAGCTAAGCAGCCAAGATAATAAGCATTAGTAGCTTGAAAGTGTGAATACACTTTCCTTAATACATTCAAAGTTTAAAGTGATCAAAGAATCTGACAATGAATCCATAAGAAACCTTATAGTTGACTGAAAAGCATCTGTTTTTCAAGACTTTCACTCTAGCCAACTCATCCAAACAACTACAGGCCTCTCAGAATGAGAGGCTAAAGAAATTGCATATTGTAATTATGCTAGTTTTCTTTATCTGCATCTAATTTTAGAGAGAGTATTGAGTTAAGTAAGTGAAACATTAAATGTCAGGGTTAAGTGGGGGATAATAGCTTTCACCAAAATCTACAAAAATTAAGGCTTGATGTTAGAGTTTTTTAGATTGAAAATTGACAGTAACAAAGCACATATACCTCACATACAAAAATGCTAAGAACAAGGACAGTTAGAAAATACATAAATTCTTGATGTCTGGCATTTCCTCCCTTGCTGCCTATCTACCTGTTTTCCCATTATAATTTGCTCCTCAAAAATAATATTTTGACAAACTTGTGGTCATCAGCCCTAACATTACCTTATGTGGCTCAGTATTAATTTTCTTTATTTGATGATGCTCACAAGAGACATTTTGCTCTATTAAAGGTGCTACATAGATGCAAGTTGGCACTGTTGGAATTTAAACTATCCAGAGAAAATCAAGCTTTAAATGTTGCCTTTTTCATGAATCTGGCTGCTGTGAATTGATTGGCATAATGTAAATTAAATATAATTTCCCTGACATTGATTAGCAACACCAAAAGTCTTCCCCAATTCTAGCAAGGCTAGTGACTTGAAATCATATGGGATTGCAATTTGCAAGTAATAGACATACCCTTAAATATTTCACCAACAAAATTCCAGAGCTGAAGAATTTGCACCAAAGCCTCAGTGGCCAATAATTGCAACCACTCTTGTTAGTGAAATAGAGTGCTTGGTGTACAAGATGTAATTAAGTGCGTAGATTGAAAGCATACTAAAAAATGACATTTGGCAAATCGCCCTTATACATATTGATATTTTGGCAGACTAGCTAGATATTCATTATACTGCATCGATGGTGCAAAATCCATGTTAAAGTGAATTGTGAATGACATCACCACCATTCAACTTCGGGCAAACTAAGATTAACACTAGCAGCTGAAAATTGAATACTGCTGACGCAGAATGAGCCATTAGCAACATAGCATCATAGTCTGTAACTTCGTGTCTGGCATATGCCTCACTTCTCTATCTCCATTAAGTTGATAGATCAACTTTGACTCCTTGGAGAATGTGGTAGGGCTTGTGAGGAACAGCACCAATTGTACTTTAGAGAGAGGCACCAGGCAGTGAAGATTTATTAGAAAGCCACACACAGTCTAATTGGTAAAAAGAGAATCAATGGACAAAACTAAGTGGTCCCAACAGATCAGAGCACATCTGTTTCCCCAACACATCCAGAAATGGTCACTGACATCAGGCAACAACTCATGGAAGAAAGAATCACCATGAACATCCCTATCCAAGTCCTTAGCAGAACACAAACATTTGACAGTGGTTTGCAGTGAAAAATGCAAAATAAACATTGTGGGCCACAACTCAACTTGGCTGACAGCTCCAGCTCCCTTAAAGGCATTAACTTTGTTACTAAAGATGCAAAGAAAGTGGAATCATTGCTTGACTGAAAACTTTTCAAAGTTGTAGTAAGCCATTATTTTCTCAGATCACTTTCCTCAATGGCTTAATGTTTAGGTGCAAAAGATAAAATGGTCTCAAGTGCACATAGCTGCTGTAATCAAAGCTTCAGCGGTTTGATAGGCACGGTGGCACAGTGGTTAGCACTGCTGCCTCACGGTGCCAGAGACCAGGGTTCATTTCCTGCCTCAGGCGACTAACTGTGTGGAGTTTGCACATTCTCCCCGTGTCTGCGTGGGTTTCCTCCGGGTGCTCCGGTTTCCTCCCACAGTCCAAAGATGTGCAGGCCAGGTGAATTGGCCATGCTAAATTGCCCGTAGTGTTAGGTAAGGGGTAAATGTAGGGGTATGGGTGGGTTGCGCTTCAGCGGGGCGGTGTGGACTTGTTGGGCCGAAGGGCCTGTTTCCACACTGTAAGTAATCTAATCTAATCTAATCTAATCTTAAAGTGGTCCCATGCTTGCTCTTGTTGCTTTGGGATTCATTGGTTCTGTATAGAGAATGTGCTGAGTGATTGGGCAGGGAAGGTATATGGAGTGGATGGGGGAAGCTCATGTATTGGCATGGAGGGGGGGCCTGGGTAATAGCTTTTGACCCTGCCTTTCTAAAGGTTACTGAATCTAAACTATGGTTCACATTCCACTGAGGGGGCATGAACCTTACATCTTTTGAAAACTGACGCAAATCTATGGAAATTATATGGGGCTTGTTCTACCCATGTAATGGGGATCATGAAGGCAAGGTGAACCCTTACCACTGAATATGGGAATGGGGGGTGTGAATCGAAATCTCAGAAGCGGATTCCACCAGCCATTTGTAAATAGTACCTTACAACTCTAAAAATCTGGCTCTTCAGTTCAGTGCCCTCCTGATTTCACCACTACTGAAGGCAATTTGGATCATTTCACTTGACATTAATAAGTGACTGAGTACAGTGAAGGTCTTTTTGAGTTATGATAGTAAATTGATTGAAACATTGAAGACTGACAGCAGAACTAGGCAATTATTTCAATGCAGCTCTAATATTAGTATCCCATAGTCAACCTGGAAAGCTACCCAATTACATCCTCTCCATAAAAAGGGTGGAATTTAAATCAGTCAACTACCATACTGTTGATCTCCTTCCATTCACCGATTAATAATGGAAGGAGTTAGCAATAACATTATGATGGATTACGTAAAGAACAATAACGTATTCCCAATATTCACTTGAGTTTCTAGCAGAACCAATCAGCTCCAGACTTCATCACAACCTTGAAACAAAGAAATTATAACAATGCAGCAAAGTGACAGGCACTGAAACTGTGTAACTATTACACCAATTATTAGAGTAAGCTAGACAAGAGTCAACTGATATGGCTGGAAATGTGAACCTCTGTTTCCATCCACAATGTCCTTGGGAAGACCTTGAGTGCTATTCTGCATAACATTAGCACAGAACAACACAGGCACACCCAGATGTTCAGGCAGAATAAAGGACAGAAGGGTTGAGGATCAGATGTGAAGGTTGGTAGGAGGTAATAGACCTTCTGACAAATATTTAAAAAAGACTTGCCCCATCAGGCTTCGATGAAACAGCACGGTAACTCCTCACAGGAATAGCTAATCTCCTTCTGTGTATTTGGTAGGGAAACAGAAGCAGTTGCATTCTACTGAAGTTCACTCCAGGAAGCAATCACAATATCAACTTACAAACACCACCAGGGCTCAACAGTGAAGTTTCATAACAGGCATAACTTGGTGTAACCATTAAGAGGAGGGTGTGACATTGTGGTAATGCTACTGGACTAGACATCCAGACACCCAGGCGAATGCTCTGGGGCCATGGATTTGAGTCCTAACATGGCAGCTGGTGATACCTGAATTCAATAAAATCTGGAATTAGACACTAATCTAATGCTGGCATATAACCACTGTTAATTGTTGTAAAATCCAGTATGGTTCCCTCATGCCCTTCAGGGAAGAAATTGTGTTTTCCTTACATGCTTATTGTCCCACTTGATGCTCCAAATCCACAGCAAGACCCTTAGTTACTCTCTGAAATGGCCAGAGAGCCAATTAATTCAACGGAAACTAGGGCTGTTTAACATAGATTGGCATTGCCAGTGAAACCAACATCTCACACAAGCACTAAAAAGACTGAATCATTCTCAACTTTATTTATCATTACAAACGCAACCTGCACAGAAAATAGAGAGGTGATTGATGCAGCAGAAATACGATAAACAGAAAGAAACATGGTGGAGTAGCATAACGAGAGAAAACACTATGTTAAACATTTCAAATGTAATTAGTAATAAGAAGTTAAGAAATAGTTTGATTGCTTCCATATCTTCACTTGGCATGTTTACACTTCCAAGAAGTGGTGCTAAACAGATAACGAAGAGATTTGTTGTTTGCCTTTTGCAATGAAATAGTGAATATCTCCCCATGCATTTACAATTTTGCCATAATTAATGAAAATCCTGTAGTAAGGACAAAAATTAACAAAACATCACATGATCAAACAAACTTGTTCCATCTGTGGTCCTTATTTCCTCCTTCCACAGAATATACATATCAAGTACAATAGATTCTATTCAACCGAAACAATCTCCCAATTCAAAAAAGGTTGACATTGTGAAAGATTAACAGTAAAAAGTCAAAGCATACAGCAGGTCAATGACTACTCATAAACTAAGGATCAAGTTAAGATTTGGGAAAACTGTATGCTTTTATCAGAGCCTATTTTCAGGTTTTAGCTCTCCCAGCGAATAGCATCAAATTGGAAAATGATCTCTGATGAAAATAGACTTTGGAAAGAGTTTGTAGCCACAAATTAGAGAAGAAAAAGCCTTTTAATCTCTAGTTTCATTTTGTGGCCTGTTAATTTTTCTATTCGGCTTCAAAGTAAGTAGTTTATTTATATGATATATCGCATTATATCATTGACAGTCACATCCACATTCTTTTTCTTTTCCACCTTTATTTATCTTTTAATGTTAATTTTGCATGCTTTAAACTTTCTATGAAATGTACACTATCATATAATAAGTATGAAAATCTGCTACTCTTCAAAAACATTTCTCTATTTTGTCCAGATGCCTTAAAATTCCTTCATTAAGCTACACTGTACACAACTTTGTTTGACAATATCTCTAAGAAATCTGCAAACACTGATGTGAATGCTAAAGACTGGGTGTAGCTTGATTCATTCTGATATCAAAACAAGAGCAAAAATAATAACAAGTTTGAGAAATGTAATTGATTTGAAGTTGATTGTTCAGCTGATTTATGTCAAAAAGTGAGTTTAGCCTTGCTTCCAAATCCTTGATCAAATTTAACATCCCAATCCTCAATGACAAGGGAGCCCAAAACATCAGTCCAAAAGATAAGGCTGCAGCAACCTTCAGCCAGAAATGTTAAGTGGATGAATCATCTTGGCCTTCACCTGTGATCCCCAGCATCACAGATGCTAAGCTTCCGACAATGCAATTCACCCTAAGCAATATCAAGAACTGGCTGGAGGTATTGGATACTGTAAAGTCTATGAGTGCTGATAACATTCATAATAGGAAGACTTGAGCTCTAGAACTTGCAGCACCTTGCAAAAAGAAAGTGAAAGATCAGTCATCTCATCTCCAGGACATCTCTGCAGGAACTCCTGAGGATAGTGACCAATGCATCTTCAACTGCTTCATTAATGTTTTTCCCTCCATTATAAAATCAGAGGTGGGAGTGTGTGCTGATGATTGCACCATGTTCAGCACTATATTCCAGATTTCGAAGCTGACCGTGACCAAATGCAGAAAGACCTGGACAAAATTCAGGTTAGCAATTTCTCCTTTGAATCCTCCCACTTCCTCCCCCAGCTATGCCTGTCTCTTTGTTGGCTATGTAGAACAGTTGATCTTCCGTAATTACACCGGCACCACTCCCCATCTCTTCCTCCGCTACATTGATGACTGCATTGGCGCCACCTCGTCCTCCCGCGAGGAGGTTGAGCAATTCATCAACTTCACCAACACATTCCACCCTGACCTTAAATTTACCTGGACTATCTCTGACACCTCGCTCCCCTTCCTGGACCTCTCCATCTCCATTAGTGACGACCGACTTGACACTGACATTTTTTACAAACCCACTGACTCCCATAGCTACCTGGATTACACCTCTTCCCACCCTATCTCTTGCAAAAATGCCATCCCGTATTCCAAATTTCTCCGCCTCCGCCGTATCTGCTCCCAGGAGGACCAGTTCCACCATAGGACACACCAGATGGCCTCCTTCTTTAGAGACCACAATTTCCCTTCCCATGTGGTTAAAGATGCCCTCCAACGCATCTCGTCCACATCCCGCACCTCCGCCCTCAGACCCCACCCCTCCAACCGTAACAAGGACAGAACGCCCCTGGTGCTCACCTTCCACCCTACAAACCTTCGCATCAACCAAATCATCCACCGACATTTCCGCCACCTCCAAAAAGACCCCACCACCAGGGAAATATTTCCCTCCCCACCCCTTTCCGCCTTCCGCAAAGACCGTTCCCTCCGTGACTACCTGGTCAGGTCCACACCCCCCTACGACCCACCCTCCCATTCTGGCACTTTCCCCTGCCACCGCAGGAACTGTAAAACCTGTGCCCACACCTCCTCCCTCACCTCTATCCAAGGCCCTAAAGGAGCCTTCCACATCCATCAAAGTTTCACCTGCACATCCACCAATATCATTTATTGTATCCGTTGCTCCCGATGTGGTCTCCTCTACATTGGGGAGACTGGGCGCCTCCTAGCAGAGCGCTTTAGGGAACATCTCCGAGACACCCGCACCAATCAACCAAACCGCCCCGTGGCCCAACATTTCAACTCCCCCTCCCACTCTGCCGAGGACATGGAGGTCCTGGGCCTCCTTCACCGCCGCTCCCTCACCACCAGACGCCTGGAGGAAGAACGCCTCATCTTCTGCCTCAGAACACTTCAACCCCAGGGCATCAATGTGGACTTCAACAGCTTCCTCATTTCCCCTTCCCCCACCTCATCCTAGTTTCAAACTTCCAGCTCACTTACTGTCTCCTTGACTTGTCCGACCTGCCTATCTTCTTTTCCACCTATCCACTCCACCCTCTTCTCTTTGACCTATCACCTTCATCTCCTCCCCCACTCACCCATTGTACTCTATGCTACTCTCTCCCCACCCCCACCCTCCTCTAGCTTATCTCTCCATGCTGCAGGCTCACTGCCTTTATTCCTGATGAAGGGCTTTTGCCCGAAACGTTGATTTCACTGCTCGTTGGATGCTGCCTGAACTGCTGTGCTCTTCCAGCACCACTAATCCAGTATTTGATTTTCAGCATCTGCAGTCATTGTTTTTACAATATTCAGGTTAGGACTGACAAATGGCAAGCGATAGCCATCACATCGTGAGATAATCTAATCACTGCCCCATGATCTTAAATTGTAAACTCATCACTGAATCTCCCACTATCTATATACTGGATGTTGCCATTGACAAGAAATTAAAGTGGACTAGGCCTTGTGATGATACTATAGCTTTAAGAGGTGTATTTTGTCCTTTCTTTTAATGAGGAGAGGTTAACACAGATGTCGAACAGTCTATTCCAAGCCAATTAAGTAAACAGCTTGAGGCCTTGGGTTTTGTTTTACATTGGAACAATAGAAACAGCATTAAGGATTGTAGTTTAACCTTCTATAATAGTTGGGGTTTGAAAAATGCTATACGTGTCTCCCTGCTACAACAATATGCCTGAGCTCCCTGTCTCCCTCTCAGTTTTTTCTTGATGTTTTTCCCTCCTGGACTGGAGAATTGCACGTGAGACAATCTATTTTATTGAATTTATCTTTGCCAAGTGTATATTTATGGGATGGAAAAAGTGAGGACTGCAGATGCTGGAGATCAGAGCTGAAAATGTGTTGCTGGAAAAGCGCAGCAGGTCAGGCAGCATCCAAGGAGCAGGAGAATCGATGTTTCAGGCATAAGCCTGAAGAAGAAGGGCTTATGCCCGTAATGTCTATTCTCCTGCTCCTTGGATGCTGCCTGACCTGCTGCGCTTTTCCAGCAACACATTTTCAGCTGTATATTTATGGGATGCTTGAATATTGGAACAAATGTTGTCTGGTAGTTAAATAATCAATAATTCTGTTCAGTTTTTCAAAAGGGTTAAGTTATTCCAATTCTTCTTTTGTTTATATTTTAACTGTAGTGTATGAGTAAGGCCACTTTTAGAATATTGCGTGCAATTCTGATCTCCCTCCTATTGGGAGGATGTTGTGAAACCTGAAAGGGTTCAGAAAAGATTTATAAGAACGTTGCCAGGATTGGAGGGTTTGACCTATAGGGAGGGACTGAATATCTGGGGCTGTTTTCCCTGGAGTGTTGGATGCTGAGGGGTGACCTTATAGAGGTTGATAAAATCATGAGGGGCATGGATAGGGTAAATAGGCAAGGTCTTTCCCCTGGGGTGGGCTCTCCAGAACTAGAGGACACAGGTTTTGTATGAGAGGGGAAAGATTTAAAAGGGACATAAACAGCAACGTTTTCACACAGAGGGTGGTACGTGTATGGAATGAGCTGCTAGAGGAAGTGAGGTAATAACAATGACTGCAGATGCTGGAAACCAGATTCTGGATTAGTGGTGCTGGAAGAGCACAGCAGTTCAGGCAGCATCCAAGTCGCTTCGAAATCGACGTTTCGGGCAAAAGCCCTTGTGGAGGCTGGTACAATGACAACATTTAAAAGGCATCTGGATGGGTATATGAATTGGAAAGCTTGAGAAGAATTAGGGCCACGTGCTGGCAAATGGGACTAGATTAGGTTAGGATATCTGATCGGAATTGGTAAGTTGGAGCGAAGGATCTGTGTCCATGCTTGTATTTCTCGATGGCTCTCTGTGCATTGTATGTGACACTGACCCAGCTAGCTCAGTGCTGGCTCAGGTGTGAGCAGAACCCCTGCCACTCCTGTTTATATCTGTCAGCCAAGATTCTGATTGGACCAGGTTATCATCCCCAATCAGGGAACTCATATTTTACGATATCTATCTGGTTGACCTCATTACAATCACTACAATAGCCACATCAACAGTATTGTTAATAAATGTCAAGACATCTGCCTCAATAAAAATCTGACTCTGTTATATGTTACGTATAAATCCACAAATGACAGGGATATGGGCCAAGTGCTAGCAAATGGGACTAGATTATTTTGGGATATCTGGTCAGAATGGATGAGTTGGACCGAAGAGTCTGTTTCCGTGCTGTACATCTCGATGACTCTCTGACTACATTGCCTCCTGACCAAAAAATAGACAACATATACTTTAAAAGGTAGAATAGTCCATATCTATAATTTTCGAAGATATAATACGGATAAATTATTAAGAATACATGAAAATTGAACAGGTTGGGGTTGTATACTTTTCATTCTAATCGTGACCTACATACATATAACTAAACTGACCAAAATAATTGATATTTTCTTTTCCTCAATTCAAGTCTATTTTTAACAAAGCACTCACTTGACAGTAAGTGTTGAAAAGAATTACTTACATCTTTTTCTCCCTAAATGCCTTCAATTGAACTGCCTGGCTCCTTTCTCTTTCTGTCTGGGCATCTTTTTCCATTTGCATTTCCAATAACATGTCTGTTTTCTCAAAATCACTGACTGCATCAAGTCTGACTTTTGACTAAAAGCTCCACTTAATGGTTTATACTGTGACATCAATTTGTCTTAATTAAAGATCTGCTTAACTTTGCTCTTCCTGTGAATTCTATAATATTAGACTCTCCGTGGATTGTCACTTTGTTGTGGTGGAGAAGCTTGTGTGGTCCTGAGATCTCATGAGCGATACCGTCTGGACCTCTCCTCCTGGTAGGGTCAACCATGGTGATAAGGTCGAGGGGACGTCCCTGACAAAGAACAATCCAACCAAAACCTCAAGGGTGGAACGGGCGGAGGAAGTTACATTGAACTCAACAGCTGTGAAGGCTGCAGCAAATTCATCAGCTCCAACTATCATGGGCTCCATGCCATTGGAAACAGTTGGTTGATTTGTGAAGTATTGTGTGCTTCTTGGAGTGCACATTAAACAAATACTCGCACAGGCATCTCCGCTCTGTGGGATACTTCTTCAAGTCTTTCAACGATTGGGGGAGGGCGACAGGAACAGGCAACATGATGGCTGGAAGCTCCAAGTTAAGAACTGGTATGAAATGGTGAACACTTGATTCAGTTGCTCAACGTTTGGACAGGAGCAGGAAAGTTGTTCGGTAGCAGTATTCACATCTGGGCAGCCTATTTAGGATCCACTCTGCCCACCCTGAACTGGGAGGGGGCTAGAAAAGGTGCCCTAACAATAGTCTGCTTCAGCCTAGCCTGTCTGGAAAGCTGTGTCCAAAAGGACCACCATTATGCAGTTGAAAAACGTCTGACTGCCTTCAACTGTGCATGCATGAAACTTGGGCTTATCGTCAATTCCAAAAAGATTCAGGTCATCTACCAGCTGTCACCAACTGAGACCAATTGGATAGAACCATCAAATCAACTTGGCAAAACAACTCTGGGAAATATAGACCACTCTCCTTATCTTGGAAGTCACCTCTCCTCCAATGTTGATCTTCATGATGAGATCCAACAAAGTCTTAAATGCACCGGAATAGCTTTTGGACGTCTCCAAACAAGGGGCTTTCATGATCATGACATTGGGACAGACACCAAAATGTTAGTGCACAAAGCAGTGGTGATCCCAACACTCCTCTATGCATCAGAAACTTGGTCAACATACCGACAACTCCTGAAGGCACTTGAAAGGTTCCATCAACGCAGCCTTTGAAACATCGGCTGGGAAGATAAAAGAACTAACATCAGCATGCTGAATGAAGTAAAAACAACAAGCATTGAAGCCTACATCATCAAGAACCAACTACGATGGAGTGGTCATGTTGTTCGGATGAAAGACAAACGTCTTTAGAAATAAATCTTTTACTCGCAGCTTACAGAAGGCAAACATTAAAGAGGTGGCCAACAGAAGAGATTCAAAGATGTTGTAAAAGCCAACATGAAGAAAACTAACATCAACATCAACAATTGGGAAACCAATACTGAGGACAGGAAACTCTGGCAAACCATCATCCGAGAAGGAGCAGCAACTTCCGAAGCCAATAAATGTGCAGAACTAGAAGAATAGAGAAGAAAACAGAAAGCGAGGCAGTAACAACCAAAGCCCGATCTGCCATCTGGAACCACTTGTCCTGAATGCAGAAGAAATTTCAAAGCCAAGATTGGACTCCTAAGCCACCTGAGCGCCCATAAATAGATCAACAGAACAAAGACCATCATCCTTGAATTCGAGGGATAGCCTCATTTTATAGGACGAGAAAACTACCATTTTCTTTTTGAATTTCACGTTGTTCTTTGGAGGAATATGGTGTGTATGGTTTTCTTTGTTGTTCTGCCTCTGTCAGATTTCCTTTCTCAAGCTAATGATTGACATGACACAGACAGTGCACCTCTTTGATCTTCACCACATATGTGAAGGTATCCCAATGGTTTTTCATTTGAACTGAATTTCATGCCTTGTGTTTTATGATACATCCTCACTTTAGTTTGCTATTCATTGGTCAGAGGATTGAGTGTAGGAGTTGAGATATCTTGATGCAGCTGTACAAAATGTTGGTGAGTCCACATTGGAGTAGTTTAGAAACTAGAAAGAGTGCAGAAAAAAAATTTTCTTGTATAATATCTGGATTGAAAGTTCTGAGTTATAGGGAGAAGTTGACAAGGCTTGGACCTGGAAATAGGCCTGGAGCATAGGAGACTGAGGGATGATCTTATACAGGTCTATAAAAATCATGAGAGGCATAGATGAGGTGGATAGCCAACAGCTTTTCTTCATGGTAGTGGAGTCTAAAACTAGAGGACATCGGTTTACGGTGAGAGAGGAGAGATACAAAAGAGTCCAGAGGGTCCAGCAATTGTTTCACACAGTAGTGGTGAGTGTCTGGAACAGGCTGACAAAGTATAATTTTGTTATTTATGAAACATTTGGACAGGTACATGGATGGGATAGGTATGGAGGGATATGGACCAAATGCAGGCAAATGAGACTAGTTTAATTGTGAAAACTGGGTGGCATGGGCAGGTTGGACCAAATGGCCTGTTTCCATACTGTAGACTTCTATGACTCTGACTCTATTCTCCTACTTCATTATTGATTGTCAGTCTTAAACAAAAAAAAAGACTTACCCTAAGACTATACTTAGAAACTAACTGAAAAGGTGAACAACCTATTACAGACTGTGGTGACCTATCAGCCTGTGTAAGACAGGAACATGGAATCTGCTGCCTAGCTTGTTACTGAGCTAATACCTCTGCACAAATATTTTCACAATCTGTAGACTTCTTTCTGCAACACTATTTGATCCGGGTTTATATTATGGTATTAGAACATGTACAACTACTTACTCACTTAGAAATATTTCAGACTCTTCTGATATAAACTGTCGACCATTATCTGTCACTAATACCTCTAACAATGCATAAATTGCATATTAGTTTCTCAAAATCTCAATTTGTCCCCCCTCCCCCCCCCGTGATATTGGTTATAGACTCAACAATTATGCACTTGCTGTCTCCACTGACCAAAACAAAGCGCTAATTCCTTCTACTTCAAAGAAATAAGCATGTACATGTTCTCATGGTTTTCTTGTGTTTAACCATGGGATGAAAAGAAACTTTGTTGGATTATTTTTCATTCAGAGATACATTTCATAGCTTTCACACACTGTTGAATATTTCAATCCCCCTCTGGATATCAAAAATAGCTTCTTGCTACTGCTTTCATACTGATTATCCATATGTGTGCTTGATGAAGTTCTTTTAACAAGGTCCTTCCAGAAAGTGGAACCAAAAGATTATGAAACAGCACAAGAGACAGCTTTGATCTATTCTCTCTACTTCTGAAGGAAGTGTCACTGGACACTAACTACTGACTCTGTTTTTCTCTCTCTACAGATACTGTCAAACCTGCTGATTTTCTCCAGCAATTTCTGTTTTGCTTTTGATCTATATTCAATTCATTTCTAAATGTCAAATATTCTTGTACTTTCACATCATCACCCTCGTTAGACCAGTCATTCATTACATGACTGAGCACTTAACTAAGCACTACATCCTGGTGAGTTTCTTCGCTAATTTCTCTGGCAGACAATGGCATGTCATTTGTGAATGTAGAATAATTCACAATTCAGTGACCAGAAATAAACATGGAGCTTATACAATAAAATATAGAAAGTACACAAAATCTCAAAGGTTGATATGAATTATTATATTCTATATCACTGAGAAAGCTCATTTTATCATTTGATTTTTGTTTGTGAAATATCAATTTGTGCTCTTAGTATTTCCTTCAGGTCAGATTTTGCAGAACCTTGCTTCAAATAATTCAGTTCAGTTTAACTATGTCTAAAACTCATTCATCCTCATCAGGAAATGTTTGCTCCCTCTTCCTATCACTGATGGCAAGTAATAAGATCAATCGTCATATTCCACTCTTTAAATCTAGCTTTAGCTAAGTATGGTCCTTGCATTACTAAGTCAGTTTTACACCAAGTTAAGGATTTAGGGATTTCTTGCATTCTGAGATAGCAGATAATGTTACATTATCAACAATTTCAGTGAGTTGTGAATCTATTACTTTCATTCTTACTGTGATCACTAGAATATGTCTTCGGCCCCACCACTCTTTTCTTTCTCGTGTTGTTTGTCTTGTTTTAACAGAGTGTTAGATATATTCACTTTCTGTTTTCATTTCTATCATATGCATATTTTAAGATTTCCAGACTCTTAAAAAACTCCAGATCTACCGTGAGCTCATCTGGGTCTTTCCAACAACCTAGACCATTACCGTTTCCTCTGTTTTTGTAAGCTGTTGAGATACGATTAACTTTTCCACAGATGTAGCACTTTGACTGGAAATTGGATAATTTACATGACTGGTGGCTACCATGGCAATGGCAGCACCTAACCTTCGGGCTCTGGAATTGGGAACCTGGCTGTCATGATTTGGTTCATGCCAAAATTTGCAGCAATCTCTAGAATTGCTCAAACTTCAATCACATGAACTGAAGAGTTCAAAAAGTGCATCACAATGTTCTTTCGTCCATCATTTCTCAAATTATCTGGAAAAAGCATCTATTACTGTTGTCATCTTTTGTTGTCAATTGCACTGAGCAAGAGGAAAACTTGCTCAGACACAGGTCCTCATTATCGAACTCTCTTTCATTTATGTCTGAACCAATCCTGAGGGCAGCAGGGAGGACAGAATAACACAAAAGCTCATATCTTGATATATATCACAATATCTGAGGTGACATAACTGCCTGAATTAGGGCATTCTGGTTAATTCATGCTCCTTGGAGTGTTAAATGAGGCAGCCAACATTGGTAGCGACTCAGTAAATTCTGCTCGGTTTACGTGTTATGATCTAGAATGCTCTGCCTGCAAACATAGTGGGAGCAGGTTCAATAATAGCTTTTGAAAGCAATTGGAGAAATATTCAACGAATACCTGGAAAACTCTGCAGGGCTATGTGAAAAGAGAGAGAGAGAGCAGGACTAATTGATGAGCTATTTCAAAAACAAAACTACCATAGACACAATAGCTAAAACACTTCCATCATTCCATAATTGGCTTTCTCCGAGCCCAGGAGCTTTTAACTGAACTGCGATGAACTTTGTCTTATTTTTACTTTCTTTTATTTATTATGTATGACTTCTGTCTTTGATGTAGGCACTGTGGTTGGGTGACTTATAAAACCTTCCACTGTATTTTTCATGCAAAAGTACATGTGACAATAAATTTTTATTCTATGTATCACTGTAGAATTCTCTGAATTGGTTCTCTTATTGTTGGAATCTTAACTTACCTTTTGACTGTTCATAATGGTGTTACTTCTAATTTAAACATTGCAATACTTGAGTCTACTATTTGCCACATGGACTGGTTGGACCAAAGGGTCTGTTTCCATTCTGTATGACTCTACAGCCATAATTCCTGCAAAATACTTTCAGTAGCAGCAATGCCTTACTTTGTAGCACTGTCGAAGGCAAGCACTATCAATCTATGATCGATAGCCATTTGGTGGCTTCCCCACTGCCCATTGGCACGTTGAAAGTGGAGTCGCAGGTAGATAGGATAGTGAAGAAGGCGTTTGGTATGCTTTCCTTTATTGGTCAGAGTACTGAGTGCAGGGGTTGGGAGGTCATGTTGCGGTTATACAGGACATTGGTTAGGCCACTTTTGGAATATTGCGTGCAATTCTAGTCTCCTTCCTGTCAGAAATATGCTGTGAAACTTGAAAGGGTTCAGAAAAGATTTACAAGGATGTTGCCAGGATTGGAGGATTTGAGCTCTAGGGAGAGGCTGAACAGGCTGGGGCTGTTTTCCCTGTAGCGTTGGAGGCTGAGGGGTGCCCTTATAGAGGTTTATAAAATCATGAGGGCATGGATAGGATAAATAGACAAAGCCTTTTCCCTGAGAGTCCAGAACTAGAGGGCATAGGGTGAGAGGAGAAAGATATAAAGAGAACTAAGGGACAAACTTTTCACTCAGAGGGTGATACGTGTATGGGATGAGCTGCCAGAGGAAGTGGTGGAAGTTGTATAATTGCAACATTTAAAAGGCATTTGGATGGGTATATGAATAGGAAGGGTTTGGAGGGATATGGGCTGTGTGCTGGCAGGTTGGACTAGATTAGGTTGGGATATCTGGTCGGCATGGACGAGTTGGACTGAAGGGTTTGTTTTCCATGCTGTACATCTCTATGGTATGTGTTCTGAAAGCCTTCCCTGGACTCTGCATCTGGTTGGCAGGATCTCTGCCACCTCAACAAGTCTCTGTCCATCATTTGTAAAATAATCTGTTAAAAAACGTACCTTTTGTAGCACCAGTAAGTAAGGAAGTCATGCTGGTCTTAACCATCAGAAATTCTTAAAACACATTGTCAAAGAAAGAGCCATAAGTACACATTGTTTCAGCAGATCATTGTCACAAGAGATTGCACCTTGTAATCATTTTTAAACCGGGAAACGAATACTCAGTAATTGCATTGAGTTGAACAAAATATGTGGCAGTGGTTTATTGTGGAAGATATTGGAAGAAGCAACATAAGGCAGTTAAAATAATTCATATCATCTGTTCCTTATACCAAAGTTTCCACAGACATGTTCATGAGGCAGGAAATCCAGAATAGTTCCACATTTGGACTTGATAGATCAAAGATATATCATATCACCATTCCTGCTTATTGTGGCCATCAATGAGATGAAGAAAAAAGTTGTGGATGAACAAGGACTGCATATTCAATCGACTATGTAAGCTAGTTATCTAATTTAGATTTGAAATGTGATGTTGCTCTGCTGACAGAAAGCCTGGATATAATACTAACTCTAATTGGTTGTGGCAGGAAAGTACAGCCTGTCTGAAGATTAGTGTAGCGAAATGTAAGCTGAGAAGAGATTACCATGCTGGTTGATTCTGACATACAAAGACATATCTTATTGAAAGGCAGAAATAGCAGACAGCTTTATGACACCACGACCTTGAGTACTGTACGAGGAATCTCTAAAAGAAGCTATCTGTCAAGCAGGCAAAACTCATGCAGCTTGCAGATGACACAAAGGTTTAGTTCAATTCCAAACTGAACGCTCTGACTCTTTCTGAAAGGAATGAGAAAGGAGCTGAGATCACACAAGCAGCTCAAACTACTCACAAGTCAAGCACGTCTCTGAATGTAACACCAAGGTGGAGCTCTACGCTGACAAGCAGGACTGATTTTCTATCGTTAAGTATTTGAATACTGTCTGAAATTTTGACTTCAAGCTCAACTGCAACATTGTATTGTACATTTGGTTGTTGGAAAACATCTGTAAAATAAAGATGAATTATAAGTTGAGTGTAAGACCAATATGCAGGACAGATAGTTGGAAACCAACTCTGCACTTGGCAACATACTTATTTGTGAGCGACATACCCTTGTATCCAAGTGAAACTAGGATAAATCTGAAAAGGAAGTGTGAAATAGATTCCTTGATTATATCAATTCAAAGAAGTTAATCTTTAGCTAACATTTCTAATGCATGGGGATGAAAATGATAAAACAAAAATTAAAGCTACAGAGTATCTCATGCTTCAGCCTCTTGTCCTGTAGCAGAGCAAAATTAGAGTACACATGATGTACTCAGGATTAAGCCAAGCCTTTTACAAAATTATGAGTTTTCTGTTTGGGAGAAAGAAAAACTTTGAACTCCAATCTGTCTTAGGAAGCAGCGTGCAAGTGAACTCAAAGGGACTGAATCCTAAAAGCATCATGAATATCACAAGTGAGCTAAAAAGCTGAGTGTTGTTCCAGAGGACCAGACAATGAAATGGATGATGTTGGTTATTTGGGTGAAAAGTAATTCTGTGAAGCTACGCTATCAGGACTGATGTGAGTGGAGTTATGGAGGGTTTATATTCAAGCAGCTTTATCGGTGTGTGCTATACCTCAGGAGCTCCAAAAGAAAACATCTGATTGAAGATGATTGAAGGAAAAAGTGAGAGATCCTAATACCAATGACCGCATTGAAATAACGGTGGGACTTCACGAAGAACCTTATTTACATAGGATGTGCTGCAATTGCCTACAGTTTTGGAAGTGGGATCTTCGTTGTATCAACTATTTAAAGTGAAATTCATCATTCCAAATGAAATACAATTTATCTGTTAAGTTTGGATTTGATTACTGCAGCTGAATTTTTAAAAAGACTTAACTCTTCTCTTGAATTGGTTTTATTGGAGTTGATTGAAGGTCTCAATTTTCAGGTTATCTGCTTCTCTGGGGATTGTAACAAAGTCGAGAATGGAAACTGGATACCTAGAATTCAGATAGAAAATGTCAGAAAATGTGACCATGTTTCACTAAAAGATCAGCAGAAGAACAAAACTTTTCCATTATTATTTGAGTGGTACAGGTGCACAATCCTTTATCCATAATGTTTGGGACCAGCTGGTTTTCCGAATTCAGAATTTTTCGAATTTTGGGATAAGTGACAGTTTGATGATGAAACTTTTAAAACTCTTACCGGAGGAACAGACTCATCGAGTAGAACAGGCTTTGAGAGAGAATTGAGGTCTGCTGGTGCTGGGCCATGCCAACCCCCACCACCCATCACCCTCACCCCCCCCCCCCCTCGCATCTGAGTGACACGCATTAAGTGGGTTCGATGGGTGAACAGTTTGCATGCCAAACAACCTTGTTAATGAGAAAAACATTTTAGGAAAAAACCTTTGGATTTTGGAGCTTTTGGGATTTCAAAATTTCGAATAAATGGTTGTCTACCTGTATTAGCCTTAGCACTTACCTGGACCAATAGATAATACTTGTGTTTAATATCCCACTCAAAGAGCCATATCTCCATAAAGCATTCTGTGCTATTAAATCTCAAGGGTGTCAAGCCACCTTTTGGGTTAAATTCCAAAGTAAGTGCACAGATTAGCGATAGAGAGAATTACTATGACACCTGTACCCATCTTTACTGCCCTCCCTCTTAATAGGTCTTCATTTTTAAAATGATTTAAGCATAACTTTTCTTGTCAGATATTTCAAATTATAACTAGATAAAAATTGATGAGTTAGCACTTTAATAACTTTATTAACATTTTATCAGTTATTTCAACAATTTACTGTCACCTTTTACTATTAGAATTGCATTTTAATATCTGCCACACCCTGTTCTACAGCAGTGACAGTTGTAGTCAGAGCTTTAACATTTCAAAACCATTTTGACCAGGAAAAATGGTAACTGTGTCGGATAAATAGATGAGGAAGTACGGTGGCATGAAATGGGTAAGGGTATAAGTATTTGAGGAGAAAGTGAGGACTGCAGATGCTGGAGATCAGAGCTGAAAATGTGTTGCTGGAAAAGCGCAGCAGGTCAGGCAGCATCCAAGGAACAGGAGAATTAACGTTTCGGGCATAAGCCCTTCGTTCTGGAGGGACAAGGTTTCCAACAACAGACTTCCCTCCGGAAAAAATGAAGGGCTTATGCCCGAAACGTCAATTCTCCTGTTCCTTGGATGCTGCCTGACCCGCTGCGCTTTTCCAGCAACACATTTTCAGCAAGGGTATAATTATGTAAGTAGGTAGGACAAAATGTTGCAAATGAGTACGAATTAGGGTGATAACTGGGTAAGAAGTTACAGATGGCAGTTAAATAGGTGAAGGGGTTAAGGTAGGTCAAATATCAGGGATCGGGCTGGGTGTCCAGGGTCACAGGTTGCTGCTAGGAGTGTGTCAGATTCTAGTGAGGTGGCACAAGGTGTCTGATGATGTCAAGTGTCCAGAAGGTTTGGTCAGATATCTGGATGATTGGAAGCATGAAGGTCAGGTGATGGGGGAATCAGCTGTTGAGGAGGTCTCAGGAGGTTTGTAGGGGGAAGGCAGTGGTGAGAGTCTGTGTATTATTCTATGTAGGGGGTTGGGTTGGGTGTCTGGGGCAGGGGCCAGATGGGTATTGAATATCGAGTTGCTTATGGACTGGGTGTTTGTAGTGAAGGAGATGTTCCAGAGCAGGTCAGTGGAATGATTGGAAAGATCAGTGATTGATATTATGGGATCAGTTTTGTAGTTAGCCAAGAGTTAAGAGTAGGTTTTAATCCTCTCATTTTCCTGGCTAATTATTCAGCTATGTCAACCTAAACTCTCCAAAGTCTCTGACTCCAACACAGTTGTTAAATTGTTGAAAGGTTCTTGACTGAGTAATTACACATTCAAAGGTTCAACCTCCTTGGCATTTGTTATGCAGTTAGTGCTTTGGCATTTCTTAGAGGTATCAGAACACATTTCTCAGGAGTACCTCACGCCTATGGCCAACTATTATCTTGAAACTGGAAGACTTGCTCACCAATATAAAAAAAAACTCATCGTGATGATGATTCATGTTAGCTCAAATTGAGATTTTTGTTGAGATAATTGTTTTGACAGACATCATGGGATATGAATTTAACAGGCTTGATGACATCTTTGTGTGAGGAAGGGAGTCAAAAGCACTGCACTTCCTTTTCTGATGAATGGGGTTTAAAAAAGGTCAGAAGAAACTCATAGATAGTCAGTTATCAGCTCATTGGGCTCAAGAAGAAAGTCTGGCCTTAAGGAGCTCATGTCCAGGTGCAGTTAGATTTGTAAGGTTGAGCATAGAAAATGAGTGCTTGCAGACAAGAATGATGTGGCATATTTGTTTTTGCGTTTAAGAGGAGGGATTTGAAGTTAGTTGCAATGAGATTTTATTATAACTATTGCTTTGTATGAGACAAGGTTGAGGCTCTATAGAAGAAGCCAAACGAGTCCCACTGCAGTGTCTCAGCCCCAAACGAGAAACTGTGTCAAATCAAGAGCCTGTCACCAGTACTAAAAATGCACCCAGCTCCATTCCTAAATGCTTTAGACTTGGGGACAAAGCACATGAGCATTTTGACTGCTCAACAGAGAAGCAGCATGATAGACTTCCCTGGTAGACCCATCATATCAGCCTGTTCCTGCCCCACTGAGCTCACTTCCTCCTATTTGACTCCATGATCTCTCCACTTGTCCAGACCCTGCCCACCTACATCCGCAATTCCTCTGATGTCCTGCACCATATTGACAATTTCCAGTTCCCTGGCCCTAACTGCCCCCTGTTGACTATGAATACCCAGTCCCTCAATAACTCCTCTCCCCATCAAGATGGTCTGCGAGCTCTTAGCTTCTTTGACCAGAGACCTAAATAATCCCCATTCCCCCCCACTCTCCTCTGCCCAGCTGAACTTGTTCTCTCACTGAACAATTTCTCCTGTGATTCATCTTACTTTGGCTAAGTCAAAAGAGTAGCTATGGGTACCTGCATGGGTGGCAGCTAAGCCTGCCCCTTTATGGGGTATGTAGAATAACCCTTATTCTAGTCTTACACTGGCCGCCTCCCACAACTCTTTTTTTCACTATGTTGACAACTGTTTCAGTGCTGCTTCATGCTCCTGAAGAGTTTTTTCTATTTTACCTCCTATTTCCACCTGTCTATAACTTTCACATTGTCAATTTTTGGCACTTTCCTTCTTTTCCTTGACCTCTCCATCTCCATTTCAATGTCATCCACTACAAAGCCACTGACTCCCATAGATACCTTCACTATAGCTCTTCATACTCTACGTCCAGCAAGGAATCCATCCCATTCTCCCAGTTCCTTCACCTACATCGCATCTCTTCAGATGATGCCACTTTCCAAACAGTGCTGCTGTCATGGCTTGCTTCTTCCATGACCGTGGTCTCTCACCCACTGTGGTTGACAGGGGCCTCAACCACATCTGACCTCTATAAAAATAAAAGCAAATTACTAAGGATGCTGGAATCTGAAACCAAAAGAGAAAATGCTGGAAAATCTCAGCAGGTCTGGCAGCATCTGTAAGGAGAGAAAAGAGCTGATGTTTTGAGTCTAACTGACCCTTTGTCAAAGCTCATCTGACTTCTCACCTCTCACCTGTGCTTCCACTCTTGCCCCTTCCCATCATCACAACAGCATGTTTGGGCTCCCCTTGTCCTCACTTTTCATTCTCCACCATTTCAGACAATTCCAGCAGAATGCCATCACCAAACACATCTTCCCTCACTTACCCTGTCTGCATTTCACAGGGATCGTTCCCTCTGGGACACCCTACCCCATTCCTCAACCAGTCCCACTGCCCCTCCCCATGGCACCTTTCCATGTAACCACAGAAGGTGCAACACCTGCCCCTTCACCTCCTCCCTGCTCACCATGCAAGGGCCTAAACAGGCTTTTCAGGTGAAGCAGCATTTCATGTCAACCTCCTCCAATCTTGTCTATTGTATTCGCTGCACCCAGTGTGGCCTACTCTACTTCGGAGAAACCAAACACAGACTGGGTGACTGATTTGCGAAACACCTCCAGTCTGGCAACAAAAAAGACCCCACCCCCTTCTCGTAGCCAGTCATTTTAACTCAGCATCTTGTTCACATGCCTACATGTCTGCCCTCAACATGCTGCAGTGATCCAGTGAATCACTGCGCAAACTGGAGGGACAACGTCTCATCCTCACACACTAGGCACTTTACAGCCTTCTGGACCTAAACTGAGTTCAACACCTTCAGACTGTGAACAAGCTCCCATTTCTTCCCTTTCTTTTAGCTTTACCTGTTACATTCTATGTTATCATGTCCTCTCCCCTCTCTTCAGTAGGATTGTCTGTTCTTTCAAGATTGACAGATAGACACATCATTATTCTGCCATTCTCACATTCCAAACTTTTAATCTGAACTATCAACATCTGTTGTCAACACCAGCACCCTACCCTCATCACCCCCACACTCCACACCTCCCCCCCCCACACCCCCAACTGTAGTATAAATTCCGTCCCTTCCACAATTCACTTCAGCTCTGATGAAGAGTCATCTCGACTGGAAAAGTTAGCTTGCTCTCTCTCCATGGCGCTGTCTGACCTGTCGTGATCTCCGGCATTTGTTGTTTTCAACGGAATGGCAGTTTTAATAAGTGTAGACAGTTTAAGAAATATGTCATTCCAAAATGGTGAAAGGTAACAGAATTAATAAAAAAATCAGATCCAAAAAGTTGCCTCAGATGTTAAATGCCCAGGAGAGATCAATGACCCAGACAGTGGTTCCTGATTGATATATATTCGATGGAGAACGACTTTCTACAGTGAGTTTAAACTAGACATTGGTGCAGGAACACAAAGAAAACCAGTAGAACCTGTGAGTGCCACTTACTGGCCATACTGGTCTTGTATACTTAAACAGGCAGACCAGTATGATCAGTAAGTTCATTTCCCAGTACTTTTTTTTAAATTGGATTTTACAAGTCAAGTTAAATTCTTTAGTCTCAGGAGGAACATTTGGAAAGTCAAAGTTAGTATGGACACAATTATTGCATTAAGGCAGAGAAATAACTGAATCACTTTTTGTCCAATGGAATCAAGAAGCTTCATTTCTTAATAGTTCAGCTCCTTGAGATTAAAGCTGATCATTAAAGTGATGAATTGTTAAAGAACAAAGCAATACAGAGTTAAGAGAAACATTTCCAAAATTATTTTCAGGAGTTGGATGCGAGCATAAGAGGTACAGTTAGTAAGTTTGCAGATGACACCAAAATTAGAGGTGTAGTGAACAGGATTATCTCAGATTACAACAGGATCTGGACCAGATGGGCCTACGGGCTGAGAAGTGGCAGATGGAGTGTAATTCAGATAAATGCGAGGTGCTGCATTTTGGGAAAGCAAATCTTAACAGGACTTATACACTTAATGGTAAGTGTTGCTGAACAAAGAGACCTTGAAGTGCAGGTTCATAGCTCCTTGAAAGTGGAGTCGCAGGTAGATAGGATAGTGAAGAAGGTGTTTGGTATGCTTTCCTTTATTGGTCAGAGTACTGAGTACAGGAGTTGGGGAGTTTAGGGAGAGGCAGAACAGGCTGGGGCTGTTTCCCCAGGAGCGTCGGAGGCTGAGGAGTGACCTTATAGAGGTTTACAAAATTATGAAGGGCATGGTTTAGGTTAAATAGACAAAGTCTTTTCCATGGGGTGGGGGAGTCCAGAACTAAAGGCCATAGGTTGAGGGTGAGAGGGGAAAAATATAAAAGAAACCTACGGGCAACTTTTTCACACAGAGGCTGGTAAGTCTGTGGAATGAGTTGCCAGAGGAAGTGGTGGAGGCTGGTACAATTGCAACGTTTAAGAGGCATTTGGATGGGTATATGAATAGGAATGGTTTGGAGGGATATGGGCTGGGTGCTGGCAGGTGGGACTAGATTGGGCTGGGATATCTGGTCAGCATGGACAGGTTGGAACGAAGGGTTTGTTTCCATGCTGTACATCTCTATGACTCTATGACTCTATGACTCTATGACTGGATAAGCTGAAAAATTACTTTTTTCTTCAAGTAAGGTACTGCACCTATTAGTAGATAAAATAATGGCAGAAATTGAAAGTAGACAGCAACAGGAGGTAATTAATAAATCATGAAAATCACTAAGCAGAGCTCACACATGGTCAATGTTCCTAAAGCAAATACAATATGAGAATCTGCATAGACCTAACACAATTTACCAAGCTTGTACCAAGACAAATCCATCTAATCCCATTGTTGATGGTAGTTTCGTAGAATTGCCAAAGAGCACGCTGTTGACTTAAATGATATTTGTGTCCGTTGCTCCCGATGCGGTCACCTCTACATTGGGGAGACTGGGCGCCTCCTAGCAGAGCGCTTTAGGGAACATCTCCGGGACACCCGCACCAATCAACCACACCGCCCCATGGCCCAACATTTTTATTTATGAGGAAAAACACCTTTGACCACAAGTCCATCAGGAAGTGGTCAGCACGTAGCATCCTTGAGACCCTTCGGGAAAAGGAGAGGGCGGATCCTGTCGAGCGGTTCCCTGAGCAGACTGTCAAAGCCATTTGGCAGAATGCCTCATCGCCAGAACTTTCCAACAAGTACCAAGACGTGGCTTGGCTGGTGGTGAGAAGGGCTCTGCCTGTGAGATCCTTTATGCACGCCCGGACTCTCTGCCGCACTGCACGCTGCCCTCGAAGTGGCTGCGGGGGGGACGAGACTGTCACACACCTCCTTCTGGAATGTGCCTACGCAGAGGAAGTCTGGAGAGGAATGCAGTGGTGCTTGTCGAGGTTCGTCCCGAGCAGCGCCGTGACGCGGGACTCTGTGCTCTACGGCCTGTTCCCCGGGACTCACACCGAGACGAACATTAACTGCGCCTGGAGGATCATCAACTCGGTGAAGGACGCTCTCTGGGCGGTCCGAAACCTGTTGATCTTTCAGCTGAAGGAGTTGACCCCGACCGAGTGTTGCAGACTGGCACATTCCAAGGTCCAAGACTACGTGCTGAGGGACGCGCTGAAGCTTGGGGCAGCTGCCGCCAAGGTGCGGTGGGGAAAGACCACCGTGTAAGATCGGCCTGCCTAAAGAAGAACAGGGGGCCCATGCGGACGTTTTTTTGGGCTCTGCTGATGCCTCAGCCAAATAGATGTATATGTACAAGATTGAAAAATGCACAGGATTGTAAAGGACAAGGATAAATTCGAATCTGTGTTTGTAAATATGGACATATGTATGGCATGATCAAATGTACAGACCATCAAATCATTTTATGAATAAAGTATATTTTTGAAATAAAAAAAAACATTTCAACTCCCCCTCCCACTCTGCCGAGGACATGGAGGTTCTGGGCCTCCGTCACCGCTGCTCCCTCACCACCAGACACCTGGAGGAAGAACGCCTCATCTTCTGCCTCGGAACACTTCAACCCCAGGGCATCAATGTGGACGTCAACAGTTTCCTCATTTCCCCTTCCCCCACTTCACCCTAGTTCTAAACTTTCAGCTCAGCACTGTCCCCATGACTTGTCTGGACTTGTCCTACCTGCCTATCTCCTTTTCCACCTATCCACTCCACTCCTCCTCCCTGACCTATCACCTTCATCCCCTCCCCCACTCACCCATTGTACTCTATGCTACTTTCTTCCTACCCCCACCCTCCTCTAGCTTATCTCTCCACGCTTCAGGCTCACTGCCTTTATTCCTGATGAAGGGCTTTTGCCCGAAACGTCGATTTTGCTGCAATTGGATGCTGCCTGAACTGCTGTGCTCTTCTAGCACCACTAATCCAGAATCTGGTTTCCAGCATCTGCAGTCATTGTTTTTACCAATGTAAGAGATCACATAAGCGAGTCACTCAGAGGGAAGCATCAGGATTTCAAAAGATGTAGATTAACTCTCCAACGATGTCCATATATCCTGAATGTATACAAAATACTTATTGTTTAAACCTATTTAACACTCAGGAATCTCTCATAGCTAATCAAACACACCTCTTGTCAACTTGTTCGATATTGTAGTGCTAGCCACTGGCATATAGGTTGCTCTTTAGAAAACAAAGCTGCTAAGAGAATTTCCTCACCCCAAGAATATGAAAGAGCTATAAAGATTTCTAGAAATGGCCAATTAAGTCAGAAAGTCCCTTTCTAATCTGTCAGATTCATTAAGACAAAGCTGACAGTAGTGTCAACAATGTTGATTAAAGGAATTAGAGTCATGGAAATGTACAGCACAGAAACAAACCCTTTCAGTCAAACTCCTCCATGCCGACTAGATGCCCTAAATTAATCTCGTCTCATTTGCCAACACTTGGCATATCCCACCAAACCCTTCCTATTCATATACCCATCCAGGTGCCAGTCTAAGTGTTGTAATTGTCCCAGACTCCACCATTTCCTGTGGTAACTCATTCAAATCTACAAACTTGCTAACTTGAGTCCTGATGAAAGGTTCCAACCTGAAATGTCAACTCCCCTTCTCCTCTGATGCTGCTTGAGCTGTTGTGCTTTCTCGAGCTCCACTCTTTATCCACTCTGACTCTCCAGCATCTGCAGTTCTCACTATTCTCCAAGTTCAACTCAGAGTTATCAATTATAAGAGCACCGGATACATCATTGACATTATTTGAGTGCAATGTTGGAGCAGGTTCAAGAAGACGACAATGAAAGCCCTGTGTATCATACTTCAAGGGCTCAAACAGATGCTAAGAGGAAACCACAATTGTAAAAGAAGCCCTGATGGTGATATAGGTGTGCAAGACGTTTTTGGATTATGCCATGGGGATAAAATTTAAGATTGAAACAGATCACAAATCATAGTTTCTCTGCTAAATATTAAAAAAAATTGGAAAGGTGCCTTCTATTCAGTGCATCAGACTGTATTTCATGAGATTTGAATAAACTACAGGGTATATCCAAGAGGAGTGTCAAGTAATAGCTACAACTTTGCCAAAATATAGTTGAAAGTGCTATAAAAAAATGAAGGCTTGGAGTTGAAAGCACAGGTAGAAGTCAATATATCCTCAGTGACAGAAAACTTAAAACATCACGGAACAGTATTGTAGGATCAGAGACATTTAAAGAAGAGGTGAAGAATAACCAATTAGAAGATGTTACCAGGAAGGTTGTCCAGAAAATATCCCTAATAATCCTACATCATGACAATCTCAGAGCAACAAAAGTAACTCATGATTAAAGATGCTTTATTACTTTTAATGGAAGATTTTTAATACTTAAAGGACTCATGATATTTTCCAAACATTGCAACAAGTTTACTTAATCACAGAATCATAGAGTTATTATGGCCCAGAAGGAGCCCATTTGGCTCATAGTGTCTGTACTAGCTTTCTGAGCATTTTAAATTCGTGCCGATCTCTAGCCTACAGATTGTCTATTTTATTAATCATCCAGTGTCCTCTGGAAGGCCTCAGCTGAACCTACCTCCTTCACAATTCAAGGAAGGATATCAAAATGCTAAGGAAGAGCCCAACAGTCGGGTTTGGTCATCAATAATTAGTTGATCAATTGAAGGGTTAATAGCAAATTGCAACCCTTGCACAATCAACAGTGAAGAACAGAAAGAACATTTGTTGTCAACATTTCCATGAAGACATTCACAAAAAAATTAAATGGACTGGTGTTCATTGCAGGGTATATTAAAATAGAGTGAAAACATTCAAAGTTTGTGAGAAGATTTGTAGCTCGGGTGCTCGTTGTTGTGGTTCTGTTCGCCGAGCTGGGAATTTATGTTGCAGACGTTTCGTCCCCTGTCTAGGTGACATCCTCAGTGTTTGGGACCCTCCTGTGAAGCGCTTCACAGGAGGCTCCCAAGCACTGAGGATGTTACCTAGACAGGGGATGAAACATCTGCAACACAAATTCCCAGCTCGGCGAACAGAACCACAATAGAGTGAAAACATGTTTGTTTTGTTCTTTTACTCCATTCATTGTTACGTCCTCTTACTTTTTCCTTCTTTCACATCTATTTGGTTTCATTTTTCACAATTCTGTCAACTTTAAGATTCATTGTCTGTGGGTCAGTGCTTTTCGGGGATAAAGACCTGGAGTACGTTTCAGTCAGTAGGGGGAGTTTGTGCCTAAAATATAGCTATGGCACTGAATTGAAGAAACGAGTGGCACAACTAACCAACCAATACACAGAGGTAAACTTCTTTAAGTTTAAAATAAACACTGTTTTGAGCATAAGATGCCATTTCTTCAAGCAAGAGGGCTGATTGGTTAATCTGCCAATATCTGATTTAACCCAGTAGGAAACACATTGTTTGTACGTTAAAAAGGAAAACCTGCAGTCAGTCTTTTAGCTGCTGTACCACGTCTTATGATGGGACACAAGCTGACTTTTCTTTTAGAAGGTTGTTGTAGAAGATATACAGGATGTCTACCTTGATAGGTCCTGAACTTTTTAAACTGGAAGTTTGCTTCACTCAAATATTTTACAATCTAGGGCTGTTCAGTTTTCAGTGAGGATTATTTTATAAACAGTTATTGGTACTTACTATCATACTGCCACCACAACATACTGATGAGAATATCAGACTTGATAAATTGAATGAATCTTTGTTCATTACTTACATATATACATTAGAATCACAGACACTTTCTTGTCTGGACTCAAGTTGAGCACTGTAGTGCATTCACCTCAGCATATCATACTGCCGAAGAATAAAGCTCAATAAACTAGCAACTGAGAGCTTTATACCATTAGTTCACATGACATTATGTGGTGATGATGTCATGAACATATCCCTCAAAGGCATATTGCATACCTGCTGAGAGACATAACACAGTACTGAGACCTTTGTAAAATTAAATTTTATGAGATTGTTTGGCAGGAATTAAGTCTTATCACACAGATACAAAAAAAAATCACATACTTAAAAGTATTAGCCAGAATTGATTGAGCAAGATTGATTTTCTAATTAGTGAGTTAGACTACAGCATCATGTCCCTGAAGTATTTTAATGACTCAATCTTGGTGTGTTGCCAGTATAGCAATGTTTGTGGAGGAGCAGGTCAAATCAGACAGCAAATTCTAGATGATCATATTTAACTGCCTGCATCTATCTGTCTATCCATATTATTATTATCTCCCCCAATGTCAACGGTCATTTTTAACTCGGGCCACTTGAGCAATCCCAAGTTTAGTTACTCTATCATTGGGACTAGGTCTTCAGCTACCTGTGCCTTAAGCTGTGGCATTCCTTACCTAAACTTTTCTACAAATGTAAGTTGTTATATATACACAGCAGAATTTGCTGCCTGATGTATTCTGTAAGAATAATGAGTATTGATAAACTGTTAATTCTGCTGGAGGATCTGGGTGACATAAGGGCTTGTCATTGATTTTTGCTCAGTTGGCTGTACGGTTGGTTTGTGAAGCAGTGTGATGCCAACGGTGTGGGTTAAATTCCCATCATCAGCTGAGGTTACCAAGAAAGAGTCTCCTTCTCAACCCTGGCTTGAGGTATGGTGGCCGTCAGGTTAAATCACCACAATTTCTCTCTGTGTCTCTGTCACTCTCTCTCTAATAAGAGAGCAGCCTAATTTTCTAGAAAGCCTATGGGGATACAACAATAACATTGATTGCAGAATGTCTGTTTCTCTACATTTGATTCTGATTCTCTCTATTTGTACATTTTTGTCGTATCTTATATCTATTTCTATTTCTCTTAAGTCACATGACTTAGGCTTACATTTTCCAAATAACAGTAGAATATAGGTACTAAAAATCAAAATACAAGAATTCTTAACAAAATTATATTAAACAACTGGAAAATATATAAATTGATTTATTTGCTTTTCTCTAACTCGGGCTCTCAGCTTACTATACTTTCTGAACTAAAAGATAAATAGCATCTATTTAAGTCTTTTGGTGCATCCCACTCAAATATACAGAGGAACCTTAATTATCTTCATGAAATGGGCGGGCTCTATTTCGCTCAGATAATTGATTATTCGGTTAATTGATTCAATGCCTCTCCTTTGGGGCTGGGAGTTTTCTGAAGTTTCCTTTCTCCTCGCTCTGCCTGCCTTGATCCCTCTCTCTGTCTCAGGGTTTGTTTCTGAGCAGACATGCTTGTGTGTCAGGGACCTGCAGCATTGCTGAAGCCCCCTCCCTCCCCACCCGCCCCAATCAGTTCAATGGGATTGGCACAGCGAGCTGTTGCTAAGTCCGGTCCCTGTTCAGGAGACTAGGCAGCAGCACACCGCGCGTGTGAACCCCAGCCCCCACCCCACCCCTTCCAACCCCACACCCCATCCACCCTCCCCCTCCATGAGTCCCCACCCACTGTACCGCACCCCCATCCCCATCTGAACGCTCCCCTCCCACCCTCACTCCAGGGCAGCTGGACTAGACACCAACAGTAAGATTGCAGCTACCTTTGGAGTTGTGAGTCTCAAAATAGCACACACACACACACACACACACACACTCACACTCCACTTTTGTCCTGTTTGGTACAGGACAATGTTGGAGTGATTATCTGGGGAAGGGGAGTTTAGGGTACATGCCTGTGTAGAACTCTGTGGAAAGTGTGGGGAGAGAGAGAGAGAGGGTGGTCAGTCATTTGGAGACAGTGCCTGGGCTCCCATTGATATCCAGGACTGTTCTCGGCAGCATTTCAGTAAGCCGCGTTCACTTTTAATCATTGTAAACAAAGGCCACAATCAGTGCAGAAAACACATCTTTGATGTAACGTTTCTATCGGGACTTTGAGATCTTATTTAGATAATCCGAAATTCGGATAATTGATATTTGGATAATTGAGGTTCCTCTGTATATGACAAGGATAAAGGCATGAGTACATTGGAGAGAGTACAGAAGCGATTTATAAAAATGGTTTCAAAAATTAGAAACTTCAGTGATGAGGAAGGAATGAAGAAGTTGGGTCTGTTCACCTTGGAGAGAAGGCAGCTGAGAGGAGATTATGTTTTTAAAATCATGGGGGGCTTGGGCAGAATTGATAGGGAGAAGCTGTCCCTGTTTGGAAAGAAAAAAAGGAATGAGTGGGTATAGATTTAAAGTAATATGCAAATCAAGTGAGGATGATGTGAGAAAGAGAACATTTTCATGCAACAAGTTATTAGGGTCTGGAAGGCTCTGCTTGGCAAATGGTTGAGGTAGGTTCTATCGAGGCATTTGAGAGATGGATGATTATTTGGATAGAAATGTCATGTGGAATAGGGGGAGAATGGCACTAGGTAGGAATGTCGGACTAAATGGCCTGCTTCTGTGCTGTAACAATTCTGTGATTCTATGAATACATCATCTAGTTTGCATTCAAATCATTTTTAAACACACAAGTCAAATAATTATGTAACGTATCAAGAGCAAAGCACAGTACTGTATTTGCCAGCAATCTGAACTATTATAAGACACGGAGGCACAGTTTAAATTTTCCACTAAAAGGGTACAATCATAACAGCTACAACAGGTGGGCATTTAATATCTTTTGTTATGTTTGAAATTAATTCTTATTCTCCTTGACTCTTGCACATATATGTGCAGGCACCTCTGTTGTCCTGAATAAGATTACAAAATGTGTCCTCTGTTAGCTCTTAAAATAAATTTGAAAAAAAAAACAACAAATTGAAAGAAGAAGAGAGAAGAGTTATTCTCTTGTTTAATCCCTATTATCATCCAAGCGAAGCAAAGGGTTTGGCAAGGATTAAAATGCAAAAACTGAAATTACCGAATATTAAAAATTCTTTCACTCTGTAGTATTAAAGCAGGAATTGCAAAGTTGGACACTGAGGATAACTTAATGCTTCTGATGCATATTGAGACATTGTGAACTTTGCAAATTCAAACTACATGATATGCTGTCAGCTAACAGATTCCAAGATGGAACATACATATCTTTCTTTGAAAGAAAATATGAAAGCTATTAAAATATAATCATATTGTAAGATGTGTAGATTTTGATGTCATTATGTAGCTTGAAACCTTATTTTACATGATAGGCATATCCATTTCTGTGGAAAGATTGGAGCTATTTGTCTTTCAAAAAGTTTTGAGCAATTCATTTGGTTCACATTTTCTTTTAACTTTTGCTTTTGATTGGTTGGACAGCTTGGCTAGTCCAACCAATTTTTTTTTGTTGTCATTCATAGTTTCTGAGCAATGAGTTTTTACTCAATTTCTTGGTTCATACACTCTTTTTTGATGCTTTATCCACACGAATAGCACAATTTTTTTTTCAAATGCTGCTTTAAATTTATTTTTTCATCAGCACATTATACATCTGCAGCAGCTGTAAGAAAGCAAATAAAAGATTCAGAGGTTAAGGGAGATTTTGCTTCACTGTCATTTTTTATAAAGTTCTTGGTGGATGAAAGCTTTACTTCAAGCAAAAAAAAATTAAATTGTCACTCATTGTTCTTCCAAATTATTAAATATTTTTGAAGGAGTTAGCTGCGAACTTACAAATGATGCCCATGTGAGGACTATGACTTTCTATTGAGTATATATGGCATTTGGAGGACAGACATTAAGTTAAGTGGCACCACAAAGTCTTGGAGGTTGCCTTTAGCAAATCCTGGCTGGATAACAGAATGCAGAAACCGAGCGGCATGTTGGTGCTAAAAACAGATGAGCTTTATCCTTTAAAAAAAGTTAGTTGTTGAAACTTATCTAATCTGAGCTTGTCTGCAAGCTCTTCAGTCCCAGTGTACTTTTTTTTAGCAGCTTGAGAGTGAATGACTGAATGTAACACCACAGCTCTTAATGGAAGTCTCACGTCATGCAAAGATAAAATGGATTTTGGCATCTGGACTAGATTAAGGACTTGAACATTGCTAGTTAGAATGAGAAAAAAAAACAGCTGAAGGAATCCTTACCTTTATACTTTGCCATCTGGTCCTCATTAAGTGAGAGTTCTGCCTTATTACAAGAAGCTAGCCAGAAGACAGAAATGGATAGTTTTCTGTATTCTTAGCTAAGCTGCCACCTTTTCTTTTCCCTGACAAATCCTCCATTTTATTTGATAATTTTATTTTCAGACAAATATTTGAAAATGGTTTTTGAGCAGCATTTGCCCTTTATGAGACCCCTCAGGAAATGAAGTGGCTGATGGAGGAGCTGTAATTCCAGCCACTGGCATTTCTCTCTGCATGGCCTGCAAAGAGAGTATTTGTCCAATTTTAGTTCAGTATGTTCAGTGCAAATTATTACAAAGACAACATGTGCATTTCTTCCATGTTAAGAAAGTTATGGAATTATAGAAGCACATTTTTACACTGCTGCAATTTATTTTCGAGCCAATAACACCCACCTTCGCACACTGATGAAGATCATTGTTCGAACAAGACTCTTCTGAGGTGTAATGCTTGCATTGCTGTCTTTATCTTCCAGTGGAAATTGATTCAATACATTCCCATGTTTTAAGGGAAAATCTTCCTAACTTAATTTTTCGAACTTAATGTCTTACGCACAATCAAAATGCTTTTGAGAAATGGCCTGATGGTTATACTGTGGTAGATCAAGGTGTTTGCACCTTACAGTTCTTTTACCACTGTGTGGGATGGTGGGGTGTGAGGTGGAAGACACCATAACTAGCCTTTCATGTTTGACACTCTCAGAAAAATGATAGAGGATTTTGGCCCATGAGCAACATACATAGTTATTGTTATTTTTGAGCCAAATTTCTCGAGAAAGATTTATTGTTCTGCCTTAGAGTTTTATAGCACTGCAAGAGAGCATATGCATATGCCAAATGCAGAGTATCTCAAATACCATAAGTAGGTTATGTGTTAAGTTGTCAGTACAAGTTATACGATATGGTTGTCAGCAGGCATGTTGTGACTGAAACAATGCAATGCTGAGCGCATTTCTTATCAGTTGTGTCGAAGTCAAATGTATATGAAGCAAGAATACTTTCCATTATAGTCAAGCCCACTTTCTCTCCCAAGTTTAACAAATGCCATTTTTTTCATCCCAAGAGTAGGCATACTGAATTTTAATAATAATTAACTGAATGTCAATTTAAGAGAGTTTCTTGGAGGATTGCTCTCCGTGAACTCTAGCATGGTTCACTCCCACCATTCTGCACTGCTTACAACATTGTGTATGCACCCCGCCTCTATGGCACTGTCCAACACAAGTGTGCTCACCATTGGCAGAAGTACTTGCCTCTGCTGTCACTTCTCAAGATTTCAGCCACTGGCCCTACGTTTAAAGCCCAGCAGTGAACCAGGTCCAAGCCTTTAGCTAGGGATCAGATGCAGCTCTTGATTGACTGTGCCAGTACACACTGACTCATGACAGGCCCATTGGCTTGACTGAAGACTACGCCCCTTAGGCTTTGAAATATTGCCATTTGGTTAAAGCACATGTGTGCTTGCCACGTAAGCTGCTGTTGTTGCAGCACTGACATAGCACTGTGCTGTACAGAACAGGTCCATTTCCTTAACAGATCACTGTTGACAACCATTGCAAGCTGCTTGGCCTTGTGTCTGCACTAAAAGGCAAAGCAAAGCAGAAGTACTATGAGCCTTTAAGTTCTGAATGAGGCAGCAAAGTGCATTAAGGCAGTACAAAGGAGAGATGTGTTGAGGTAATTACAAAGTGAGACAGCCAGCAGCGAGCCCTGAGATGCACCCTGCTCTGATGAAAGTAATGTTTGCCAGTTTCTGAATGCAAAGCAGCCTGGCTACAACGCTGCAGTGTGTGGTGTTGGTGAGCTGCAGCACTGAAGTGGAGAACCATTCTGAGTGAGTCCAAGATCCACCAGGATGACATTGTGAGACAGTGCTTCTCTGATGCCAACTCATTCGAAGGGTTGTGTCCATTGCCCATGGAGAGTTCCCGAAGATATTGAGGACAACTACCAGGTTATAATCCTACAGGAGCAAGTGACCAGTTGCAACTGCCAAGTACCTGTTCTTTCATCCATTTCAGGAAGTGTCAATGTCCAGTTTCTCCATGAGCATGAGAGAATAGCAAACCGCATATAAAGGAATTTAGATAATAATGAGATATAAAAGGCAACTTATACAATCACGGAATCCCTACAGTTTCCAACACCACACACTGCAGCGTGAAAACATTCGGCCCATCGAGTCCACACTCCCCCTGTTAAGCGCTTCCCAAACAGACCCATCCCCTTCCCTATCCTTGTAACGCTACGTTGCCCATGGTCAATCCACCTAACCTGCACATCCTGGACAGTATGGGCAATTTAGTCTGGCCAATTGACTTAATCTGCACATCTTTGGAACTTGTCACTCACGACTGAGGTCCTTATCTTGCCATTCATAACTTGGTTGGAAAATAAGTGTTTTTTTTCTTGCTAATGGGGATCTCATTTTTCTGTTTTGACCATATTTTCCCAGCTGACTCACCATTGCCCACATTATTAGGGGTCTGGGAGAATTCAGTCCATCTTATTTGTTTGCTGGGGGACTCACACAGAGAAGGAACTTCCTTAACCTTCAAACAAACTCTTCGGGTGGAATTTTAACTTACAGCAAAATCAGAAAAGTTGATACAAATTGTTCCAAACGCTGCACCCATTCTGTGAACCTTTTACTGTTCCTGAATACCTGCTCAACCACATATTTTAATTTCTGGATGCATAATGTGCCATGATAGAACACAACTGATGGTGTTTAAAATCATAATTTAGTTAACAAAATGTTCTGTTTTCTTAAAACTTTTTCGACATAATGTTTAAAACTGGTAACTTTTATTTATTCTTTTATGGAATGTAGATATTGCTAGTAAGATCAGCATTTGGTGCAAATCCCTCATTGCATTTGAACTGAGTAGCTTAATTGCCAAGCCATCTCACAGTCAACTTTACTTTGTGAACTGGAGTCTCATATAGGCCAGACAAATTAAGTGGAACAGTTTTCCTTTCCCAAAAAAAGTTAGCGAAACCTGATTTTGCAATAATCAGCCACTACTGGTGGGCCTAGCTTTCAATTCCAAACTTATTAACTAATCAAATTTAGTTTTCACCAGCTGACATGTTGAGATTTGAACTCATTCCACCAGAGCATTAGCTTGGGTTCCTGGATTATTCATCAAGTAAGATATTATCACTGCGCCACCATCTCCCTGCACTTAGCAGAATTTGATTAAAATGGAAGAAACCGATTTATCCAAAAAAACAAACATTTTAACACAATGTCAAGCCACTACCTGTGAGTAACCCAATTTCAATTTCCTGAAAATGTAACTTAAAATATGTTTACCTCTATTTTCTATTGAGGTTGGGATACAGTAGTGATTCCTAAAGTCCTCAGTAAAGCACTTTCAAAACCTAACCATTAGTGTTCTTGCACCCAAAGGTTCAAGCTTAATTTTTGGAGCTCCCGCAGAGTTCTGCAAGCAAGCAGAATTAAAAATTCCCCATGGTGATTGATTTACTCTGGGAGCATGGCCAATTTTGTAGCTGGGGACTATTTCTCGTATTATGTTTTTAAAACTAATGTAAACGATCATGGAAATACAAGCATTGCTGAAATAATTTTTTGTTGAAAAATTTGCTCTGATTACTCTGAATATCAGGCAAATTGTGCTCAGAAAACCTATACATTTGAGCTGAAACACCTTAAACTTCATTTCTACTACAGTTCAGATCAACTTGAATCCAGGAAGGTCACCTCTCTGGAGTAAATTGGACTTTCAATTAGGGTATAATCCCGACAATTTACATAGTCCACATTTATCACAACAATCCATCTGTAAGGAACAAGCATGTGGTGGTTCTATTCCCCACTATCATAACAGCCAATTACAGCAGTGCTGCTTGTAAGATATTAGGTGCATAGCTATTTTGGGCAGTTTGTTGCACTTCATTGGTTCCCTATAGTGAATTCAACAAATACACTAGGAACCTTTAGATACGTGTCTCTATGTAAGTCTCTTTGCAATCAAGTTCAGATTTTCTGTTGGTATTACACGTAGCCTGTACAAAAGCTGAGTGGAAACAATGTCTGATTTATTTTAGTGACCATCAAAGTCTGCAGAGATTAGAGTCATATAGGTTGCTTGTCCCATATCCACTGTTTACAGCGGGAAAGTCATGTCGAGCACTAACAAGCTCACTTTGGATTGAGGTCTATTCTTAGAAACCTGCACCTGTCGAATTTCTTACCAGCATCTGGTTTCAGCAGACAGTGCACGAACACCAGAGGGTGCTTTTGGATTTCACATCTCTTTCAGGAATTGATGTCACTTTGTTGGCATCTTTGCAACATGCCTGTATATAATTAGGAGCATAAGATTTGTGGAATAAGTGAAGGCCTTTTGGACCATCTAGTCTGTTCTGCTTAATGAAGTGGTTTCTGCAGGCATTCCATATCCATTGGTCACCATCCCACAATACCACAATCTTATCTATCATCAACAGATTGCAAGCTTGGTCCAAGAATATTCTTTAAATTTTAACTGAAGTTGTTTTTAAACTGATTTACAAATTCCATACATTAATTGACACCCATCCCATTGCCCTTTGCAAGTTCATTTTTACTTCAGTTTATCTCAATGTTCTATTATTCTCATACTTTCCAGATTCCAAATATTTGCTGAAGTGAATAATCATCACTTTTATAATTGGCCAACATGAAAATGCTATAAATTTTAGATTCTGGCTTTGCTATCAAACTGTGGGTTACTGCCATATGAACTTATGAATTTATTTAAGTTCCTGTCTCCACTGGTATTGCAGACATATTAATGTGTTTAAAGAAAATATAGTAAATGGAGAATCAACTTCCGACGAGCATGATAAGAATTCATGGCTCCTATTTCATTGCATAATATCAGGGAGATAGCCAGCTAGTAATATAAAAAACATCTAGTAAGAGTTTCTACAAATATTCAAACAGGAAAATAATAATTAAAACTCATGATGGTCCTCTAAGAGAGAGAATCTAGAGAATTGATAATAATTGGTCTTGAAGGAAGTACAACATAGGTTTATGAGATTGATACCTAGACTTCAGGGGTTTAGTTATGAGGAGAGATTGTATAAATTCAGCCTGTTTTCTCTAGAATTTAGAAGGTTACGTGGTGATCAGATCAGAATCTTCAAGACATTAATAGGAAATAAAGAGTAGCTAAACTATTTCCACTGGTTGGAAATTCTAGTATGATGGAGCATAGATTGAGAATTAGGGCCAGACAATTCAGGAGGGATGTTAGCAAGTACTTCTACACACAAAGGGAATTAAGTGTTTGGAACTATCTTCCACAAATGGCAATGAATGTTGGATCAGTTGTTAATTTAAATCTGAGGTAAATAAATTTTGTTAAGCTAAGAGATGTGAATAAAAGCAGATATTGGGAGCTCGGCCACAGATCAGTGATAATCTCGTTGACTGTGGAACAGGCTAGAGGAGGTGAATGGTGAAAGTGAGGGCTGCAGATGCTGGAAATTAGAGTCAAGAATGTGTTGCTGGAAAAGCACAGCAGATCAGGCAGCATCCGAGGGGCAGGGGATTCAACATTTTGGGCAAAAGCCCTTCATCAGGAGCTGAATGGTACACTCCTGTTCCTATGTTCCTTAAGCAAAGAAATGGCAGAGACTTTGAACAGGTATTTTGCTTTTCTTTTCATAGTAGAAAACTTAGAAAACTTCCCAAAGCTAATTGAAAATAAAAAAAAGTAAAAGGGAGGGAGGAACTTAAGACAATTGCTATCACCAGTGCTAAGATGCTAAGAAAGCTACTGGACCTAAAGGCTGACAAGCTTGCTGAACGAGATGGCCTCCATCTTTTAAAAGAAGATGTGTTAAAAATAAAAGATGCATGGATTTAATCCTCTAAAATTCCTTGAGTTTTGCAAGGGTCTCATTGGGTCAGAAAATAGAGAATGTAACACCTTAATTCAAGAAAAGGTGGAGACAGAAAATAGGAAGCTAAATGTCAGTTAGCCCAACATCTGTCATTGAAAATGTGCTCAAAACATTATTAAGGAAGCTATCACTGAGGACACCCAGGACACTAAGAAAATCACAGTTTGATCAGGAAGGGCCAAGATGGCTTTGTGAAAGGGAATCATGTTGAACTAACCTATTACGAATTTTAAACAAAGCAATATCAATGTTGATATGAAGGGGAACAAATAAGTGTGATGCACTTGGATTTCCAAAAAGCATTTGGAAATTTGCCACATCAAATGTTGCTGCATAAGATAAGAGCATTTGATATCGGAGCTAAAGGATTGGTTAATTAACAGAGAATTGATTAACCAATTTCTTGGTTCAGTAAGCTGTCACAGATGGAGTACTGCAGGAATCAATTCTGAGTCATCAACTACCTTCAATGTATAACAATGATTTGGATAAGGAAAGTGAATGTACGGGAGCTAAAGTTTTCAATGGCCCAAGACAGGTAAGGAAATAAATTGACAAGAGGAGGCAGGGAGTCTGCAAAGAGTTGTTAAAATATTAAATGAGCATGTAAAAAAAAATGACAGATGGAGTCTAATGTGGGTAAATGTGGACCTGTCTATCTTGGCAGGAAGAATAGAAAAATCACATATTATTTATGGCAGAACTTAATGGTTCAAATAGGCCAGCACCTTCTTACAGCTTACAGTGAGTTCAACCTTCACTCCTGAGGTGGAAGCCACTCAACTCTCCTCAGAGGATGAACTGACAAGGCTTTCATCACTCCATTTATTTAGTTGATTCTCCATCCAGATGTGATTTGGGAGCACAATATAGTGAGTACATCCATAACACATCTCTACAACTGGTTGAGGAAGAAACTTCCCAGCTCCCTGGCACTTAGGGGTCATCCAGAGACCACTTCACCTTCTCAGCCTGCGGCAGAAGTTAATCCCATGATTTTGACCATTAGTGATGTCATCAAAATGCACAGGGAGTCTCTGCAACATCATGAAGTTCTGTCAGAGGATTGTTAGACTGGATGGAAGAATGGAGCCAATCAACATTATCAGTACCATGCTGATACTGGCATGCATGCCCCTAGCTATCTCCACAGACAAGGTGACTCTGGTCAAAGAAGCCTTTCTCCGGAGACTGAGATCAGATGACCCATTATTGCATGTGGCTAAACCTCTTTAACTGACTATAGTTCCCCTTCCCATCACTCATTAATGGTTAGGTGATCAGATAAGTCCATTTGGTTGAAGCATAGGCAGCGTGTTAGCTATGTGAGCTGCTGGAACAAAATGATGTGTGGCAAGGTGCTGAGCAGAAACATGTCCAGCCCCTTGACTTTTCAATACTCTGGACAATAACAAGCAGCATGTCTCTCCCTGTGCAGTAAACAACAATGTAAGACAGAGAGGCCGACAGCCTGTAAGTTAGGGGTGAAGAACAGATGCACTGTAAAGTAATGTAATCCAGACAGGCTGGCAGCCACAAACTAATCATTCAGATCCTTTCAGTTTCTCACTGGGTTAGACTATTTCCAAGCTTATTTTGCAAACCTTCATTCTCTTATCTATTCATTCAGAAAAATAATAAATCACTAAGTTATCTTGTCTTAAATGTCTAATATTCAATTTTTATATTAAAAGATTAGTGATGACCAAAACTAGATTTAAAAGCAAATCTCTGGGAACTTATGCTGAAAAATCATAAACACATTCTCTGTCAATGTGTTTACAATTTTGCTGCACTTGGCACACAGAGGAACTCCTCTCTCGCTAATGTATCCTAACCCATTCTCTCCCATGAGTGCATTTGACACTGTTCCTTGTGATAGAATCTACTGCTGACACTCAATATGCTTTCAGTTGATAAGTAGGCTCTGAAGAGTTATTTCTGTCAACAAGGGAAGCTGCTCACTCACCAAAGAAAAACAATTGGTTGGGATTTAACCTGAAGATCAGCACACTCAGGCAAGGGGAGAGGTCAAGAAGGACAGTCCTTTAGGGCAAACTTGACCAGTGTAGGAACTGAACCTGTATTGTTGGTATTACTCTACATTGTCAACCAGCCATCCAGCCAACTGATTTAACCTGCTCAATGCTGCTTTCCATTGTGGAACCACCATGTTCTTTGAAAGGACAGTCAGTCAGGGCATCCAGTATACTTAACATTTCAGTTTGAATCTTTAACAGTTCTCTTCGATATACATTTACATTCTCATATGAGCTACTGATAACAGACTGTGTCTGCTATCTTACTCCCCCCCTCCAGCACCCCCCCCCTCCCCTCCCCCCGTGTCCTGGTTACAACTCACTCATTCTCTGTGACACATTCTGTTGATCCCAATGCAATACTAACTGCTAAGGTATGAGCAGTATCTAAGCAAGAGATTGACTGCCAGTGTCAGATTGTGATAGAGCCCCTTCATCCTCCTGGATTAATGTGGCTAGATGGGCAGCAATTCTTGGGTTTCTGAATCAGAAAGTGACGGCAGATGGACAGCAAAAGATCCGATTACACATCGTGGTCACTATCAGGACTAAAGTGACCAGGCAGTTGAGAATGTATTTAAGACAGGAATATATCTTCTTTCCAATATTATCAGAAAAATCACATGCCATGGGCTCTACCACAGCTAATGCTGAAAGTCATATCTTTATGTCAGGCAAAGGAGATGCTGGTAGCCTTCTCTCCCTGCTCCCACCAGTCAGAGAGAAATATGTCAGTGCTTGTATAGTACTATGTCTGGATAATATTCCAGCTACAGCTGGACAGTTGGATATATGTAGATATACCAAGTGGTGAGTTCAAGACTTGCACCATTGGTAGGTGTGTGACAGTGAAGTGGAGTATCTAGATGTTAATCCTTCATCCTGAATATAAGAGACTAATGCGGTGGTACAGTTTACTGAGTAGCTTGAGATGTTGGTGTGTGTTGGATAGGAAATTTCATGTAAAGAAAGTTTCCTGGCCTTGATGATTCACATGAAGCAATTAGACTTCTCGTAGCATTGCTGTCAGGCTTCTGGTCCAGATACTCATCCTAGTGAAATATTACTCCCTTTCATCACCATGATTTTTTTTCCTCAATTAGCAAAGTTGAAGCTTTCCTTTCAATGCCTTTACGCACACTCACCAGTTGTGATTCTCTCTCTTGCTGTTTCTCTCTGAGATACAAGGATACAGGCCAAATTATTGACTTTTCTCATTGAAATCTAAGAGTTAAAAAAAGTTGTTTTACGTTATTTTGATTATATTAAGGCTAGGAAATGATCAGATCTGCTGGTATGGGTTTTTTTAAAAATCTGAATGACTTCTGTCCTTTAGTCTCATCCTATCCAAGTTGAAAAGGGTCAGGTTAGCAATCACTTCAACAATTATCTCATCAGGCATTACCTGGATATACAGCTTAAATCACATGACTTCTGGAAATGTCGTTTTGACTCCTTGATTACAAAATGAGTTTAGGACCTTTAACAAAGGCAGGTTACTTTTACAGAGCTAAAACCTGAAACTCATATGTGTCTGTCTTGAAACCCATAATAATAATCACAGAATAATATAAATGTTCGATTTCTCTGCCATACTGGACCAAACAAGCCCAGTAGGCCTCTTCACTTGAAGAGGATGGTAGTCACAACATCCATCATGGGCTGCAACCGAGCAAGTCAGAGTTGTTCTCCCCATACAACAGGCAGGAGCTCAGCTCAGTCAGAAAACAGAAGGATGAGGGATATAACTGATGTACACATCCGATTATGTGCTCAAGACTAAGGAGAGACTGTTTTAGTGGTGGGTCAAATTAAAAAATCTTTTGCACATGCTAGATATATTGATTGTTGATGTGAGAATACTATTAGTAAGCTAAAACCCACAACTCTTTGACAGTATTCCTTTTCCTTTGATTCTTGATGTTTGAAAGATTGACCACCCATGTTTTAGACTTCACAAAATTTTGATTGTATGATTAAAATGAGTTTTGTTTGTACGTGTTTAGATCAGCGTACCTGAAAAATAATCTGAAAGCATTAAGTTTAGGCTAATGGAGAAAGAATGCAAACAAATTATGATTATTGCAACTGCAAAGGACATCTTCAATTATTTCCATGTAAGCTTCCTGGGTGGTTCAGTCTATTAGTTGTTGTTCACATCAGAAATTTCAATGATTTTTATTCCATGCATCTTTCTTATTTGTAACTTTTTACAGGGGACATTAAAACCATTGTACCAAGAAAAGGCCATTCGGCCACTAAATCCTGTTCCATCAATCAACCAGATCTAATGTTCCTGACTCTATGTCCCTGCCTCTGTTCTGTAGCTCCTAATACCCTTGTTTAACAAAAAAATGTCAACCTCAGTTTTGATACAAATACAAAGTTTAGATTTGTAAGTCATACGAATGTCTCATTAACTTACAGTGAAATGGAGGAATGAATGTGACCTGATCTGGATTCTGTCCAACAGCAAGCTTTGTAGGGACAAGAGGGAGATAGTGAGGACTACAGATACTGGAGAGTCAAAGTAGATAGAGTGTGGCGCTAGAAAAAGCACAGAAGGTCAGGCAGCAACTAAGGAGCAGGAGCAGGGAAATTGACATTTCTGGCATGACCTTTTGACTGTCCCACTGCTCAGATGCTGCCTGACCTGCTGTGATTTTTCCAGCACCACACCCTATCAACTAGGGATAAGAGGGGTCAAGTCAAGGGACTTCTAAGGAGGTCTACAATATTTACACCTGTGGACAATGGAAGATCATCTGTGCTAATCAAAGGCAGACTATTAGTCTTCAATTCCCACAGGGAGGAGTTAGGAATTTAAAATTTGTACATGGTTATATTTTAAAATGTCTGTTAATTCCAAGCTAGATGGAGTTGAGAACATGGATGAGAGCTAGTTAAGATTTCTACCAAGATACAAGGCCCATGTCCTTGTTGTGATGGATCTTGACTTTGAGAGCAGCAGACCCACAGAAAGCCATTGCAGTGTTGGGTTAAGAACTAACCTAAGCTATCACTGAGCCTCACAGAGCCCTGTCAATCTGCAAGGATCACAGAAGGGAAAAAAAGAAACTCCAGGCTGCAGGTCTTGCAGCTTAAACAGAGACAATGCACATGGTTCACCACACAGAATGCAGGAGAACATTCTTCCACATGAGTTTTGTTTGTACGTGTTTAGATCAGCATACCTGAAAAATAATCTGAAAGCATTAAGTTTAGGCTAATGGAGAAAGAATGCAAACAAATTATGATTATTGCAACTGCAAAGGACATCTTCAATTATTTCCATGTAAGCTTCCTGGGTGGTTCAGTCCATTAGCTGTTGTTCACATCGGAAATTTCAATGATTTTTATTCCATGCATCTTTCTTATTTGTAACTTTTTACTGGGCACATTAAAACCATTGTACCAAGAAAAGGCCATCCGGCCACTAAATCCTGTTCCACAAGAGCATGTTGTGACAAGTTATTGAAAGTTGAAAGAATTTTCTAATTTGGATTAAAGGGCCAAAATCTCCTGTGTAATCTTCACAATGGCAGTCATTTTCTAAAGTTGGAAATTACCTGGCTCAGAAAAGGAAAAGGAAATAAGCTATAGGTTGCTGAAGATAACAAAGAAAATGAAGTTTCAACTTAAGGATCAAAAGATAATTACAACCACAGAGGGAATTCTTTAGAAGCTTTAAAAGTTTAACTTAGTACCAGTTCTCTTAATAAGAGTGTAATTTCTCCATCTTCCACTGTCTTCCTTCAGGCGGAAGACACAAACGTTTGAAAACACGCACCAACAGATTCAAGGACAGCTTCTTCCTTGCTGTTACCAGACTTATGAACAGACCTCTCATGTTAAAAAGTTGATCTTTCTCTGCACCTCTCTGTAGCTGTAACACAATAGTCTACATTCTGTTCTATTACCCTGATGTACTTATTTAAGGTAAGATTTGACTGGATAGTACAAGTAGATAAAAAGTGAAGCTGGAAAAAGCACAGCAGGTCAAGCAGCACCACAGGAGAAGGGGAGTCAACATTTCAAGTTGGAACTTTTCATCAGGACTGACGTTTCGACCTGAAATGGAGTCCTGATCAAAGGTTCCAACCTGAAACATTGACATCCCTTCTCCTCTGATGCCTCTTGACCTACTGTGCTTTTTCCAGCTCCACTCTTTATTCACTCTGATTCTCCAACTTCTGCAGTTCTCACTATCTCCTTGTCTCGGTAGCACACAAAGCAATACTTTTCACTGTATCTTGGCACATGTGTCAATAATAACTCAAATCAAATCTAAATAATATTTAGTGAATGTTGCTTTCTAGTTTGTCTTTAGTCTATTAGTTCCTAATTGGGAGTTGGTTTGCGAAGCAGTACTATCCCAACAGAATGGGCTCAACTCCCATCACCAGCTGACGTTACCTCACCTGAGGCATGGTGGCCCTCATGCCTCATTGGTTGTGAAATAATTCATTCTGAAGGTAGCATCTTAAATCTGAACATAGCAAGCTTTGAAGGTATGAAGGGCAACTCATACCTTCATATTAAACCACCACCAGTCATCTCTCGCTAATGAAAGAGCAGCTCTATGGTCTGGTAAGACCATGGTGACTCAACAGCAAAACTTGCAAGTAATTTCCGAATTACTTGTTGTACATGCATACTAAACATGAGTGATTCATACACTTGGACACCCAAATCCCAATCCTCAAGTTTACCAACTCTTCTAGCATTCTTATTTTAAACCATTTCCTTTGAGCTAATTAAATCTTTAAATTTAATTTGGAAAAGTCACACATTAACTAGTTGGTGAGAGCTTGCAGAGCGTTGAAATGTAGTGAGAACTTGGTGTCCTAATGCAAGAAGCACAAAGGTTAGTATACAGATACAGCAAGTAATTAGGAAACTAATAGAATATTATCATTTATTGCAAGGGAAATTGAATACAAAACTAGGGAGATTGTGTCTCAATTACACAGTTGCCCTTCATACCTTCAAAGCTTGCTATGTTCAGATTTAAGGTGCTACCTTCAGAATGAATTATTTCACAACCAATTTAATGCAAAATTCTATCATCGTTTGGTTACTATTTTCTAAAGGCTTCTTTACAAATTTTATTAATTAGTCTTTTCTCATTACATAATACTAAACCTAAAATCATCCAATTTTGAATTGATTCTTCAACGTATTGTTCCAGAAACGCTTTCATGCACAGTGGAGGAATTCATCCAGATTAGACTCACTTTATCAAGCTTTTTGGTTTTCATTTTATCCATTGATGAAGGTTTATGCTCTCCCTGAAAGTATGGGAAATCTATTGTAAATCTGAATTCCGGTTCTTCATGCGCAATGCAAAACATGCTCAAAAACAAAATGGTACAAAATCTTCTGGGCCAACTCCGAGCTTTTAAAAGGGCTGGAGGGGGTACTTACTTGAGTAGGAAGCAAACTTTAGTTTCCATGCAGCTGGTTAATGTCTTGCTGTTAACTGATCAGAATACTTCAGGTGGATCAGTGTTCCCAACGTTACCTCTTTTGCATTCATTAGCATGTCATGAATACTCAGTTACATGCCTCTATAAATATATTCATTGCCACAATCCTATTACCCCAAAATAGGAAACAGGTGCATTCATAGACTTGACATGTAGGCATGTACCTGATGGTTAGACTTCTTCTTCAAGGCTCCAGTGAGTGCAAAGGTCTTCTGTTACTTGGCAGTTTTATAACCATGCCATTTCTTTGTGCAAGTGCTTCAAGTTTAAGGCATGAGCGTAATTAGGTCTCCCAGCTCATAAAAAAGTCTTCCTTATATGTGTCTTGCTTTGGTAGTTAAATGTAAGTGTTGAAAACTAAGTAACTCATTAGCCTTGCCAGGCAAGGTTGATGTCAGCAAACTTGACTAGGCAGATACAGAGACTGAAAAGGGGTTTGAACTGAAAGGAAACTCTGTTGAAAACAGGGCTCAAAAGAAAAGAAAGGTACTCACCAGAAAAGGTTGACAGAAAAGTGAGCTGAGGGAAAAGAATTGGTGGAGAAGTGACTTAAAGGGCATGGTTTTCAGGGCACGAGAAAGGTGATGGGGAACAGACAAATCAAACCTGGGATTCAGAATATACAGTCACAGTGACAGGCAAGTGAAACAAGGAAGGTTGGGAACTTCATATTAAGGCTGGGAACACAGTGGAGTATTGAAGTGGGCTGAGTAGAGAGAATGAGCAATTGAGCTGAATAAATGATGGTGTAAGGATAAAGCTAACTGTGGGATCCAGATAGGAGTAAGATCAGAGGCAAGAGCAGGTATACTGAGGGGAGGTACAGTACAACCTCGAGTACCCGAACGAGACGGACAGAGAGTATTTTGTTCGGATTACAGATCTGATCATAAACAATGGTAATTTAAGAGTGCTGGTTATTAAACATGCCACTGTTATCTGGCAATGCACACCATGTTGCCATTTAACTGATAACTGAATGCTGAGTTACCTAATGCCATTTTTACGGGACTTTGTTTGGATAATCCAAAATTTGGATAATTGAGGTTGTACTGTATTTGGTGAAATGCTTGCATGCTACAGGGGAGACTGAAGAAAGACAGAAGGGATGCTAAAGGGAAGTAGGAGACCATGTACAGTTATTAGGGAAAAGTATATTCTAGAGATGGAGGGAAGAGAATTAATAATTCAAAAGAAAAATAACACTTTTTCTCTAAATCAGTTTTCAAACTATGGTCTCTCTACGAATGCAACTGGCAAGGGCCTCAGACCTGTTTGCATGTGTTCTTGCAAAGCACAAATACACCCAACTGAAGAAATCAACAAAAACAAGGAAAATACTATTGTGTCAGAAATCAGATAAAAGCTTTGGACTAAAGGAAAACACTCACTGCAGAATAAGGGGGAATAAACTCTTAACACCAACACTCCAACCATGGCCTGCCATCCATTAACCTTTGAGAAGAAGGGCATCTCAGTATAACCAGCAATGGTAGTGGCAGTGGAGAGGGTAATTCCACATTAAGCTATATAGGACCATTTATAATCCCAAGTACATGGAAGTAAGGACAAAGGGATTAAACCATTAGACAGGCTCTAGATTTCACAGCTGTAGAGCTGTATCACGGGGGATGATTAGGTCAGTGAATGAATGCATATATGGATTGAGTAATGAAGTGAAGATCTCTGTGCACATGCCTGACTCTCCATTGGTAGCTGCACAGCCAGGTTCTCCTATTTTGGAGCTACAGCAACAGGCAGAACATTGCCCTTTGCTCCAGTTTACACCAGATCTCTGGCAACTCTGCCAGACAGTTCCATCTTTGCTTGTGCATCTCTGTCAGCTCATTCAGAACATCACCACCTGTACTGGGCTCAGCAGGGGCTCCAGAAATCCTCTGCTTGCCAGAGGCTGTTCCTTCCTCCTCATACTGTGGGTCTGAGTCAGTGCTGTGCTCACCAGGAAATGACACCAATTCTACTTGACCCTGAGGTGAATGTTTCTGTACTGTTGAAGTATGAAGAGAAAGGCTTTGAAAAAGCATCCTATGAGGCCCATGACCATTCCTCTTCAAAAGTGCTTATTGTGTTGTTGATCAAAATGGGCCTGGAGGCTGGAGCTCCTTTACTTTAGATCCTGGCTTTCAAATGGGATCTGGAGGCAGCATAGAAAACTATAAAGATTTGTTAGTATTGTAAATTGCCACCTTTATTCAAGGCCTTTTTCTTTTAATGATGTTGCTGTTTGTTGTGCATTTGGGAGTATATGCATGAAAGCATTCAATTTCCCCTTCAGCATAGGGGGATACCCCTTATTCTCCTGTCAGCTCAGGGGTCTGCTTCTCAAACAGTTTTGAAGAGCTTCATGCTAGGCAGCTTCCTGACACATGCACGCACACATACACAGCATTTGTTTCCTGCAGAAGGAGAAAAACATTCAGAGATATTATCATGGACACATGAGCACTATGCCTGCATTCCTGATGAAGGGCTTTTGCCCGAAATGTCAATTTCGAAGCTCCTTGGATGCTGCCTGAACTGCTGTGCTCTTCCAGCACCACTAATCCAGAATTCAGATAGAGTTGTCAATCCCCTGAGCTGTGGTTGTCTGTGTGTGCTACAAATAAGCAGAAAGTGGTATGAGGAATGTTAGGTGTTAAAGGTTTCTGACTGAAAGGTGCTTCAGTGTCTTGAGAAAGCTAGAGTTGATGCAAATCAAGAAAACATCATGTGATATGTAATAGATGAGGTACCTGTAAAGTATGCTCCTCAAAGCCATTTGTAAGTATATCCTTGTCCCATTGAAGCCTGTGGGGAAAAGATATCAGATATACATTCTCACCTAATTGTATTGAAAAGCCAATAAGCTGTTAATGAATAAACTGCTGAGTGTTTTGTTCCTTTCATGTTTTAAGAGTGAACCATGGCAGATGTGTGAAAGGCACTACCACTGTACTGCCCCTAGGACAACAGTGGGAGCTGTAATGAACTAATTGACAGTGACTGCACGTAAAGCATTTGATGTACAGTAGATCCCTACCATTCAACCTTATGTGTGACACTCCTCCGCAGTGGCACACCTACTAGCTCAGACTCATAGGGGCATGAAGTATTGACTAGGTAATTGTACAAATTCCTCTTGTGGCACTGGAGCCAGTTCGCATAAACAACTCATGGTTGCTTATCTCCGCAGACTTGTCTGCCCAAGCTGCCTTTTCCTTATTGCCATCCTGAGGGAAAAGCACTTAGCTTCTCTCGTGGACAGCATTCAGGAGAGGATAGTACCACTTTTTGCCTGGTCTCTGACATCTCCAGGAGTAATTGAAAGATGATAAGCACAGGTCCAGTGGTGCCCCTGGGTTGCATAGTGGGAACTGATACATGAGTGCCTTTTCAATATGGCCACCAGAAGTTGCAGCCCAGAAGGTCCTTGTAGGGGCAGAGCACCCTGCCCACCTGTCCATTGCTCTGACAAGAACATAATTGTGTGAGACACTTCATCCCCTCTCTCCTGCCAACCTTCATTCATGCAACCAATGGTGTCAGTGAAAAGCAATTAGATAAAGCCTGGCTGAGTTCACATTTTACTTTCTTTACATTGGAATACAGAAATAAATTATACCTCACTAATTATCCCCATTGAGACCAGTTAGCAAAGTACAGAGCAAAAGGGGGTAAGATTGATCTACAACCCCGAATCACAACTTAAAATGGGCTTCTTGTCAGAAACTGACATCTTTCAAAATGGTACATGTCTATTGTCAATGTTAAACAGGTCAATAAGGCTACTGATCAACTATGAGACCAATATTAATTAATTAAGCCAAACATTTAAGCTTGCCTCCACACTTAGTCTAAAAAAAAGTCAAAATTGGGCTCTGTTGTGGATTGCATCTATCCTCTGGTAAATATTGTTAATATGTTCAAGTTGTATCTGAAGTGCTCTTCCCTTTCCTTGCTCCCTGTCATACTAAGGGGATTGATGGCTTCTTCTTTAACACCAATTGCTAGAAAGAAAAAGTGGAAGTTATCAAAATAAATTGTTACATAATGGTGTGTTAATGTGGGTCAGTTGGTGAAATAATCAGATGCCCTTGTTGCCTTCCTTTGATATGCTTGCCAAAGAAACTGCACTTCTTTGGCCTGCAGTTAAAAGTTAGCCCACTATTTAATTACATTTGGCCTTTGTGCTGTATTTCCACCTCTGGAATTCTATACTGATCCCCTCACAACTTTTATATTCATGGTGCTCCCTACAAATTGCGATGGGCAGAAACACAGTGTCAATGTGAGGAGACTAAGCTTTATGCCTGCATCTTTCTGTATGAGTTGGAATAGTCTCTGAGGCTGGAGATTTGAGTTATGGAATGGACAGCAGAGAAAATTGAAGAGTTTACTTTTAATCAAAGACTCCCTTCTCCAGACGAGCTGAATTTAAGCAACTTTGACCAAGAAAGTTCAAAGTTTTACCATTATGGTGCAGATCAATCTTCTTAATACCTTGTTAATATGGTACTAATACATGTAGATACTCATTTTCTCAACAACAGCTCGCTTAAAAAAGAACACTTCCAACTAACTGAGCACTGCTGTTATTCCAGCTTCACCTACTTTTTTTCTACACTATATAATTTTTCTCCCAATACTTATCCAATGATTAGGTAAAATTTAAATACCAAAATGTGATGGGTTTGTTTTCAACCAGGAGACTTCCTAAGGATGGCTGTGAGGACGGTTGTACAATTGCACTGAGACTGTTCTTGACTATTATTCCAGACTTTTAAAAAATGCTTTTGAATGTCAGTGTTCTTTTAGTCAGCATTGAACTGTTTGAAAGACTACTCCGTTTCTTATCATCAACAGTTAGGTGGTTCTGTAAAACTCAGCCCTATCCAGAACTACTATAATCCCTTTTCGTATTGCAGCTGCAACAAAACTTCTAAAAATGAATAAATATTTATATCCACTATAAGTGAAAATTATTACAGTGGAGTTCAGATTAGTAAACACAATCCCAATAATAAATAGTCTGTAATGCATGACTGTCAGTGAATCACAAGTCAGTAATCCATTTGAGGGACTTACATGTATCATCAAGACTCACAACATTGGCTTCTGTAATTAACTGTGGAACATTGAGCATTAGTTTAGATGACTTCAAAGGCAGTAACTGGTTGTTTTTTTTATAAATGTTTGTTCTGTATTCTTAAAATAATCAAAGACAAGTAATTAGAAAATCATTGCATAAAATAACAGATTATCCATTAATCAATTACGCATTTGCAACTATGCACTACAGATGTTTAAACAAATGGGAATAATGAATGGTGTTTTCATTGAGATTAAAATTAACCATACACATGGTTGGTTTAGGAGCGAGAACTATCAAACTGGGGTAGTCTAACATATCTCTCCATACTTTCTTATTTCTTCAGCTGGAGATAACATTGCCACAGATCAGTACTCATGAACATAAATGGAATTCCATGGAGACTGATGACCAAAAGAACTCAGTTTAATTTGAGCTGAAAATCAAGACATGGATTGTGAACCTCAGGAAGCATTTAGATCTGTGATTTGCATGCTGATCAGCAAAGTTGTAAATCTTTGGGTCTTTTCTAAATTAGGTTGTGTGAAATCTAGAATCCTGGATTGCTTCATGTCACACAGATAGAGTGAGGGAGAGAGAAAAACTTAGAAACAGGTTGTGTTCAAGCTAGAATTGTCGTGTTCTGTTGACAGAATTGAGCTCTTGCTACCCGTACATTTAGAACAAAGTTATCTCAAATGATGGCAATGATGTTAGAAAATTCATTTTGAATACTTTAGCATGCCAAACTTTTCATTTTTGTGATCACTGAAGAGAAAATTCATAATGTTATAACACAGAAGCTCTACACATTTCTCTTCTAGGCTGAATTCAATCAAGAACCTGATTTTGACTTGTGTAGTCTGGCATTAATGGTGCGGCAATGGCTTCTAAATAGGTCAGTAACCTGACCACCCAGATAACACTGACAATAACATGTCGCCCATTTTGAAAGATGCCCACCATTCACTGGCACAGCACATGCCCGTTTCAGACAAAGGTCACATTTTATGATACAAATTGGGTGGAACGTCATTCTCATCCTGCTGCTCTGCGCTTTGTTAGATAATTGAAATATTTGAAGAGCTATAATTTATTTCAGCCTCCCTGTACAAAGAAATTAAAAGGCAAAATCAACCAGGCTGTTGCCAATTCCCTTTTACTGATATTTTTGAAGGTGTGAATAGTCTTGCACGGAACAGGAATTGAGTGTAGAATATTTAGCATGGCCAATCCACTTAACCTGTACATCTTTGGGCAGGAGGAAACTGGAGGACCTAGAGAAACCACACAGACACAGGAATAATGTACAAACTCCACACAGACTGTTGCCTGAGGCTGGAATTGAACTCGTATCCCTGGCCCTATGAAGCAGCAGTGCTAGCCACTGAGCCATCAACCCATTATGTCTGTACCAGCTCTCAAGAGCTGCCCAGCTAGTCCCATTCTCCAGCCTTATCTCTGTAGCCCTTTCAGTTCATCACTTTCAATTATATATCTAACTGTCTTTTGAAACTTCATATGGAATCTGCCTCCATCACTCTCCCAGGTAGCACATTCCAAACCCTAACAATTCTCAGTGTAAAGAAATTTCTCCTCATCTCACTCCTAACTTAGTTGCCAACGGTCTTGAAATTGTGACCCCTAGTTACTGACATACCAACTAATGGAAAGAGAATATTCTTCTTTATCCTGTCAAAATTGTTCATAACTTTGGACACCTCAATAAGGTCACGTCTTAATCATGTCTGCTCCAAGGAGGATAAGCACAATTTTTCTAATCTTTCCTTGTATCTAAAATCCCTCATTCCTGTATCATTCTAGTAAATCTCCTTTGCACTCTCTCCAGAGCTCTAATAGCCTTCCTTAAATAAGGTGCTTAGTACTGAACACTCCAAATGTGGTCTGACTAGGTGATCAGGTCTACCCTGGAACTCTGTGGGAAGCTCGGGGAGTGATTGCTGAGCCCCTTGCTGAGATATTTGTATCATCAATCATCACAGGTGAGCTGCTGGAAGACTGGAGGTTGGCTAACGTGGTGCCACTGTTTAAGAAAGGTGGTAAGGACAAGCCAGGGAACAATAGACCAGTGAGCCTGACCTCAGTGATAGGCAAGTTGTTGGAGGGAATCCTGAGGGACAGGATATACTTGTATTTGGAAAGGCAAGGACTGATTAGGGATAGTCAACATGGCGTAATCTATATGGACTTCAGTAAGGCATTCGATAAAGTTCCCAATGGGAGACTAGTTAGTAAGTTAGATCTCATGGAATACAGGAAGAACTTGCCATTTGGATACAGAACTGGCTCAAAGGTAGAAAACAGAGGGTGGTGGTGGAGGGTTGTTTTTCAGACTGGAGGACTATGACCAGTGGAGTGCCACAAGGATCGGCGCTGGGTCCACTACTTTTCATCAATTATATAAATGATTTGGATGTGAGCTTAAGAGGTATAGTTAGTAGGTTTGCAGACGACACCAAAATTGGAGGTGTAGTGGACAGCAAAGAAAGTTACCTCAGATTACAACGGGATCTTGATCAGATGGGCCAATGGGCTGAGAAGTGGCAGATGGAGTTTAATTTAGATAAATGAAAGGTACTGCATTTTGGGAAAGCAAATCTTAGCAGGACTCATACACTTAATGGTAAGGTCCTAGGGAGTGTTGTTGAACAAAGAGACCTTGGAGTGCAGGTTCATAGCTCCTTGAAAGTGTAGTTGCAAGTAGATAGGATAGTGAAGAAGGCATTTGGTATGCTTTCCTTTATTGGCTAGCGTATTGAGTACAGGAGTTGGGAGGTCACGTTGCGGCTGTACAGGACATTGGTTAGGCCACTTTTAGAATATTGCATGCAATTCTGGTCTCCTTCCTAACAGAGGGATGTTGTGAAACTTGAAAGGGTTCAGAAAAGATTTACAAGGATATTGCCAGGGTTGGAGGATTTGAGCTATAGGGAGAGGTTGAATAGGCTAGGGCTGTTTTCCCTGGAGCATCGGATGTTAAGGGGTGACATTATAGAGGTTTATAAAATCATAAGGGGCATGGATAGGGTAAATAGATACGGTCTTTTCCCTGGGGTGGGGGAGTCCAGAACTAGAGGGCATAGGTTTAGGGTAAGAGGGGAAAGATATAAAAGAGACCTAAGGGGAAACATTTTCACGCAGAGGGTGGTACATGTATGGAATGAGCTGTCAGAGGATGTGGTGGAGCCTGGTATAATTGCAACATTTAAAAGGCATCTGGATGGGTCTATGAATAGGAAGGGTTTGGAGGGATATGGGCCAGGTGCTGGCAGGTAGGACTAGATTGGGTTGGGATATCTGGTCGGCATGGATGGGTTGGACCGAAGGGTCTGTTTCCATGCTGTACATCTCTATGACTAATGATTTGTAGAAGTGTGGCATCACACATTCCTTGTTTTTGTACTCTAGGCCTCTACTTATAAACCCAAGGATTACATAAACCTTCTTCACAATTATTACAAGTTGCCTGTCCACGAGCAGAGAATTTTGTAGATGAAACTCAATGCCCCTCAGAGTTGTACCATTGAGCCAGTATTGTCTCTTCATGTTTCTGTAGCAAAATGCATTTCCTCACATTTCTCTGCATTGAAATTCATCTGTCAGATGTCTGTCCATTTGGCCAACTCGTCAATATCCCTCTGAAGTTACTCAGCACCATCCTCACAATGCACTATTATCTCTGGCTTCATGTCATCTGCAAATTTATAGATTTTACCCTCAATACCCATTTCCAAATCATTTATATAAATCAGAAAAAAGCAAAAATCTCAACACCAAACCATGGGGATCACAGCTTTTAACTTGTCTCTAATCTGAGAAACACCCATCTATACCTACCCTCTGTTTCATATCTTTTGGCCAATCTCTGTGTTCAGAGAGGCCTGGAAAGGTTTTGCCAATGGCTCTGCAATACCTGTCTCAGTAATCTAGGATGCATCCCATCCTCGCCTGTAGTGCTTCCAGCCTTTTTAGTACCTCCAACTATACGGCTCAGATGTTCAACATCCACAATTTCAACTATGACATTATGGTTAGATTACTTACAGTGTGGAAACAGGCCCTCCAGCCCAACAAGTCCACTCCGATCCTCCGAAGAGTAACTCACCCAGACCCATTTCCCTCTCACTAAAGCACCTAACACTATGGCCAATTCACCTGACCAGCACATCTTTGTGACTGTGGGAGGAAACTGGAGCACCTGGAGGAAACCCACACAGACAAGGGGAGAACGTGCAAACTCCATGCAGACAGTCACCCGAGGCTGGAATCGAACCTGGGACCCTGGTGCTGTGAGGCAGCTGTGCTAACCACTGAGCCACCATGCTGCCCTAATCTTAGAAGATTCCTCAAATGAGCCATAAGGATAGAACTTAAACACAACAAAAAGGCAATCACTTTGCTGGGTGGGTAAATAGACTCACACTCAGGGGGAAATAGAAGGATATACACGGTAGGCAAAACTCAAGGATGTCTGAAAATAATAAGCTAACAATAGGGAATTTCAAATTCCCCAGTACTAACTGGGATAAACAGAGTATGGAAGGCTTGGCAGAATTCTTAACATACGTCTGGGAGAGCTTTTTAAGCCAGCATTAGGAAGTCCTACAAGAGAAGGATTGATGCTGGATCTAATTTTAGGGAAAAACGCTGGACAAGTCGTAGATGTGTCAATGGGGGAGCATTTCAGTGGTAACGACCCTGATTCAATAAGATTTAAGGTAATTGTGGATGAGAACAAGATGGACCGGAAAGAAAAGTTCTGAATTAGGGAATGCCAATTTTAATAATTCAGGACCTAGCCAGACAGGTCTAGCAACTGGAAAGTAAAATCCACATCACAGCAGTGGGGGACATTCAAAATGTATTAGTGAGAGTCCAGGGCCGACATGTTTCTGTACGGGCAAGTTCAGAGAACCCTGGTACATACATGATTGGATAAGGAAGGAAAAAGGAAGCTTTTGGTAGATACTGGAAACTCAAAACAGCAGATGCCCTCGAGGAGTATAGAAAATGCAGGGGTAGAAAGAAAGTAGGAGAGCAAAGAGGTGACCTGAGAAAAACACTGGTGGGTAACATTAAGCAAAATATGAAAGCATTTTCTAAGTATATTAGGGAAAGACATGTCCTAGAAAAGAGTTGAGCTCATAAGAGACCAAAAGACGTAACTGGGATTTTGAATGAGCATTTCGCATCTGCATTCACTATTGCGAAGAACAACGGAGATTTAGAAATCAGGGAGAGAAGACTATGATATATTTGAATAAATTTGCTTTGACAGAGATGAGGTAGTAGCAGTTTTAGCATGCTTGGAAGTGGACAGATGACCAGGCTCAGATGAGATGAACCTTGGTGGCTGTAGAGCTAAGAGATTTGCAGAGATTCTAACATTCATTTTCTGTGTCCAGAAGAGGTATGCCAGAGGACTAGAGGACAACTAGTGTGGTATCATTATTCAAGAAAGGAAGTGATTGAGAAAAAAGCAAACTGCAGGCCAGTGAGACTACATCAGTTGGTGACGAAACTATTGTAAAATATTCGGAGGGACAGAACAAATGCCCACTTGGAGAGGCAAGGATGATGCAAGTATTAGTCAACTGGCTTTATAAGGGGAAGGTCACATGTAATAAATTTTATTACATTTTTCACGGAGGTGAACTGATGTCATGAGGTAGTGCAATTTGTTATAGTATGCATGAACTTTGCATGGCTTTTGACAAGGTCTCACACAGCAAACTGGTTAAGAAGCTAACATCCCATGGGATCCAGAGCATTTTGGCAAAATGGACCCAAAATTGTCTTTGAGTTTGTAAGCAAAGGGTGACTTTTGAAGGTGTCTTTGTGACTTGAAGCCTGTGTCCTGTGGAGGACCACAAGTTTTGGTACTGGATCCTTTGCTATCTGTTGTGTACATTAATGATTTAAACATGAATTTAGGAAGTATAATCAGTATGTTTGCAGATGGCACAAACATTGGTGGTGCAGTAAATAGTGAGTAGGAAAGGCTTAGACTACTGGATGATACAGCTATGTTGGTCAGATGTGCAGAGCAGTGGCAAATGGGACCTAATCCTGAAAAGTGTGATGCATTTTGCCTGAAAAGTGCATTTTGATAGGACTAACGAGGCAAGGGTGTCCACATTGAATGATTGGACACAGGAACTACAGAAGATCAGAGGGACCTTGATGGACGTGTCCCCTTATCCTTGAAGGCAATAGGACAAGTGAATAAGCTGTTTAAGAACTCATCGATAACTAGGAGACCCTGATCCACTGGCAGCTCCCCCCTGATGTTGCCTAGAGTCCCCACACCACTGCTGTTTCAACCGCTGCCTCACTGACCTGCTCTGGGTCAAGACTGTAGTGCTAGAAAAGTGCAGCAGGCCAGGAGGCATCTGAGAAGCAGGAGAATCGATGTTTTGGGCATAGGCCCTTCATCAGGAATGAGGCTTGTGGGTCAGGGCTGAGAGATAAATGGAAGGGGAGTGGGGTTGGGGGGAAGGTAGCTGGGCAAGTGAAAGGTAGATGAAGGTGAGGGAGAAGGTGATAGGTCAGAGGAGGCAGTGATAGACGGCTATGGAGGGCAGTGCCGAGTTGGAGGCTTGGGACAGGGATAATGTAGGGGGAGGGGAGATGAGGAAGCTGTTGAAATCCACATTTATCCCGTGTGGTTGCAGGGTCCCAAGATGCAATATGAGGTGTTGGGTGGTAGCGGTTTGGGGGTGGAGGAGGCCCAGCACCTGCACGTCCTTGACAGAATGGGAGGGGGAGTTGAAGTGTTCAGCCATGGGGCGGTAATGTTGGTGGGTGCGGGTGTCCCAGAGATGTTCGCTGAAATGATCTGCAAGAAGGCATCCTGCTTCCCTGATGTGGAGGTGACCACACCAAGTGCAATGGATGTAGTAGATGACATTGGTAGAGGTACAGGTACATTTCTGATGGATGTGGAAGGATCTCTTGGGTCCTTGGACAGAGGTGAGGGGAATGGTGTCAGCGCAGGTTTTCCATTTCCTGCAGTGACAGGGAAAGATGCCAGGAGTGGGGTGTGGGCTGGTGGGGGATGTGGACCTGACAAGGGAGTCGTGGAAGGAATGGTCTTTTCAGAACGTTAATGGGGGTGGGGAGGGAAATATATCTCTGGTGGTGGAGATAGTGGAAGTGGCGGAGGATGATACATTGTATGCGAAGGTTGGTGAGATGGAAGATGAGGACCAGGGGGTGCTGTCCTTGTTGCATTGGGAGATGTGGCATTCAAGGGTGGTGGTGCAGAAGTGGAGGAGTTGTGCTACAGGGCATCGTCAACCAGGTGTGAAGGGAAGTTGCGATCGTGGAAGGAGGAGGCCATCTGGGACTTTCTGAGTTGGGATTGGTCATCCTGGGAACAGATGCAGTGAAGGTGGAGGAATTGGAAATAAGGGATGGTGTTTTTACAGGAAATAGGGTGGGTGGAGGTGCAGTCTAGGTAACTGTGAGAGTTGGTGGGCTTGTAGTATATGCCTGTGGTTAGTCGGTCACCAGAGACAGTGATGGAGAGGTCCAAGAAGGGGAAGGAATTTTCCGAATGTCCAGGTGAATTTGAGGTCAGAGTGAAAGGTGTTGGCAAAGTTGATGAACTGTTCAACCTCCTAGTTGGAGTTGTCGCCTATACAGTCATCGATGTAGCGGAGGGACAGGTGGGGTGTGGTGCCGGTGTAACTGCGTAAGATGGACTGTTCCACGTATCCGACAAAGAGGCAAGGATAGCTGGGGCCCATGTGTGTGCCCATGGCTACCCCTTTAGTTTGGAGGAAGTGGAAGAATTGGAAGGAGAATTTTTTGAGGGTGAGAACCAGTTCAGCCATGCAAATGAGGGTGTTGGTGGAAGGGTACTGATTGGGACAATGTGAGAAGAAGAAACGGAGGGCTTGGAGACCTTTGTTGTGGCAGATCGATGTGTACAAGGACTGCATGCCCATGGTGAAGATGAGGCGTTGGCCAGGGAAACGAAAATCTTGGTGGAGGTGAAGTGCATGGATGGTGTCTCGAACGTAGGCGGGAAGTTCCTGGACTAAGTGGGAGAGGATGGTGTCAAGGTAGGAAGAGATGAGTTTGGTGGGACAGGTGCAGGCTGAGACAATGGGTCAACCGGGGCAGTCAGGTTTGTGAATCTTGGGAACGAGGTAGAATCGGACAGTGCGGGGTTCACGGAAAATGAGGTTGGAGGCTGTGGATGTGAGATGCCCAGAGGTGATGAGGTTGTGGATGATCTGGGAGATGATGGTTTGGTGATGGGAGGTGAGGTCGTGATCAAGGAGGGGGGGGGGGTGCAGTAGGAGGAGGTGTCTGCAAGTTGTTGCCTAGTTTCCAGCAGTGTAGAGGTCAGTGCACCACACTTCTTCACCCAGAGAGTGGTGGCTGTGTGGAATGCTCTGCCCCAGAGGGCAGTGGAGGCCCACTCTCTGGATTCATTTAAGAAAGAGTTGGATAGAGGTCTCAAGGATTGTGGAATCAAGGGTTATGGAGATAAGGCAGGAACAGGATACTGATTAAGGATGATCAGCCATGATCATATTGAATGGTGGTGCAGGCTCGAAGGGCAGAATGGCCTACTCCTGCACCTATTGTCTATTGTCTATTGTCACTACTACTGCATCCCACTTGTCTGTGGGTTTGATGGTGAGGCTGGGGTTGGAGCGGAGAGAGTGGAGGGCTGCGCATTGTGAGGGCAAGAGGTTGGAGTGGGTGAGGGGGATGGACAGGTTGAGGCGGTCGATGTCACAGTGGCAGTTTGAAATAGAACCATAGAGTCATAGGAATGTACAGCATGGAAACAGACCTTTCGGTCCAACCCGTCCATGCTGACCTGCCAGCACCCGGCCCATATCCCTCCAAAAAGACCTAAGGGGCAACTTTTTCACACAGAGGGTGGTACGTGAATAGAATGAGGAAGTAGTGGAGGCTGGTACAATTGCAACATTTAAAAGGCTTTTGGATGGATATATGAATAGGAAGGGTTTGGAGGGATATGGTCGGATGGATGGGTTGAACTGAAGGGTCTGTTTCCATGCTGTACATCTGTATGTCTATGACTATGACTCTATAAATCTTTTCTGAACACTTGCATGTTTCACATCTTTCTGATAGGAAGGAGATCAGAATTGCACGCAATATTCCAACAGTGGCCTAACCAATGTCCTGTACAGCCACAACATGACCTCCCAACTCCTGTACTCAATACTCTGACCAATAAAGGAAAGCATACCAAACACCTTCTTCACTATCCTATCTACCTGCGACTCCACTTTCAAGGAGGTATGAACCTGCACTCCAAGGTCTCTTTGTTCAGCAACACTCGCGAGCATCTAATCATTAAGTGTATGAGTCCTGCTAAGATTTGCTTTCCCAAAATGCAGCACCTAACATTTATCTGAATTAAACTCCATCTGCCACTCATCAGCCTATTGGCTCATCTGATCAAAATCCAATTGTAATCTGAGGTAACCTTCTTCACTATCTACTACACCTCCAATTTTGGTGTCATCTGCAAACTTACTAACTGTACCTCTTATGCTCACATCCAAATCATTTATATAAATGACAATAATTAGTGCATCCAGCACCGATCCTTGTGGCACTCCACTGGTTACCGGCCTCCAGTCCGAAAAACAACCCCCCACCAACACCCTCTGTCTTCTACCTTTGAGCCAGTTGTGTATCCAAATGACTAGTTCTCCCTGTATTCCATGAGATCTGACCTTGCTAATCAGTCTCCTACGGGGAACCTTATCAAGCACCTTACCGAAAAGAAGAGGTCAAGGGTAACAGGCCAGGACCAAGTGTCCAGGTGATTGGGGTATGTTGGAGGGGGGAAATAGGGTCCTCAGTGGGTGGGTGGGTGGGTGATGCCTTAGTTGAAAAAGTGAGCATGGAGATGGAGGGGTGGAAGAAACATTCAAGGTTGCAGTGTGTGTCAAACTCATTAGTCTGAGAGAATATAGGGATAAAGGTGAGGCTTTTACTGAGGAGAAAATACTTGTCCTCAGTGAGCGGGAGGTCTGGGGGAATGGTGAAGACATGGCAGGGATGGGACCTAGGACCTGGAGTGGGGCTGGAGCTCGAGGTGGACCTACCATAATCAGGAGTTCCTCAATCTGCTGCCAGCCCAGGCCTGTGTCTCACCAAGAGTCCCACTTTCCTCCACAATATCACCTCCTCCACTGCAGCCATCTGGAAGAAGGAGATAGAACAGGAAAAGAGAAAGAAAGAATACGAAAAGGATAAGGAACAAAGGGAGGATATGGCCATCTGAAACAGATGCGCCCAGGAGATTGAACGCTGCCTACTTTGCCAGTGCTGCTATCTTGGAAGTGTACAATGGAATAGGAATCTTGGAATAGATGGATATTTCATGGCTGGTGAGGATCAAATGGGCCAAAAGGTCTCTTCCCAAGTAGTAAAAATTTTATGATTCTAATTTAGTGCTCACAACCTCCCCAAAGACTGCCCATGCAACAACCAGTGGTGACTGTAACTGAAAGAGTTAGCAGCAAGACACAGCCAAGAAGTGGCAGAACTGATGCAAACAAGTAACCCAAAACAGGACATTTCAGGTTTGACAGAAAAATCAATAAAGATCAGGTCAGCGCCCTGCTCAATGTAGATGGCAGCATTCTAGATGATATTTTAATATGATGGCGTTATGATAAGCTTATGAGATATTTCAATATAAAGCATAATATATTTATTGAGAGAGAGCAATTTAATAAATGGAAACAAAAGCCAGTTGAGGACATAGATTCCTTTCTCAATTATCAACATTATTTCATAGACACTTGCTTGAATGCGGAACATTAAAGTATGACGTGATCAGAGATTGGATCATATTAGGAGTTTTGGAGGTAATTCTTTTCGTATTTCAAAATCTCCAGGGAAGACTTTAATAACATTGGTGCAATTACCTAGATAAGCTGAAGTCAGGAAACAAAAAAGAATATTTGTTTTGGGGGATTATGTGGTCTTTTGGTTAAAAGGAAAGGTTCAAGGCAGTACAATACATACAATGCATAATATGAAAAGCGAAAGGACATCCCAGACAAAGCCAGGGGAGGGCAAAGAAAGGTTGACAGATATAATTACATAATGGTCTTACTCTACCTGGAAGTCGACAGGCTGCATTGATTAGTAAGCTGTCCCACTAAACTTGCAAATGGAACTTACCTATTGAAAGAAGGGTCATTTTTAAACAGATTTTAAAATCTAAAAATAGAGAAAATGCCATTAGAAGCAGGAGTATGCAAGACATTAAAGAGCCTGCCTGCATTGATGTCACATTCTTAGGTAAAATATGAAAAGTTATTAGAAATGATCTGCCTGTGAGATATTGTATTATAAGCTATCCTTTGTGGGTGGCACAGTGGCACAATGGTTAGCACTGCTTCCTCACAGCACTAGAGACCCAAGTTCAATTCCTGCCTCAGGCGACTGACTGTGTGGAGTTTGCACATTCTCCCTGTGTCTGTGTGGGTTTACTCTGGTTTCCTCCCACTGTCCAAAGATGTGCAGGTCAGGTGAATTGGCCATGCTAAATTGCCCATAGTGTTAGGTGAAAAGCGTAAATGTAGGGGCATGGGTGAGTTGCACTTCAGCAGGTAGGAGTGGACTTGTGGGCCGAAGGGCCTGTTTCCACAGTGTAAGTCATCTAAATCCTTACGAGCTTGCTTTATTCATTCGTTTATAACCCTTTACTAACATTATTTATGATAACATGGTTTCATCCATTCAATCATAAAACTGTGATTCTGTAGTATGCAAATTTAAACCATTACTGCATACTGCATACAGAACAATACCATCCCCATTAAGTCTCCACAAAACATTATCGCTTATGAAACATCTCCTGGATTAAGTACCCATTAAATACCTTTTAAATGGTCCATTATCCCTTTAAGAAACTAATTGACAAAACAGCAGTTGCATGAAATTGCATGATTGAATGAAACTTATACCGGCAAATAGTAAATAAATCTTACCATACAGCTGCAGTAATCAGCTTAATGTCCTTTATTCTTTTATTACAATTTCTAATTTATTTAGAGAAAAAGTCCTTGTTTTTACTAACATTTACTAATTTAAAAGACAAAATTCTAATTATGCTAACAGACCAGACAGACATCTCATCAGAAGTAGAAGCCAGCAGTTAGTACATTTTTAACCCATCTCCTGTTTCCCAATACAGAAGCCCTTCAAACCTTTGTGTACTATAGATGAAAAATGTAACACTATAATACATGATTTGGAGTTGGACTGGAGTGTACAAAGTTAAAAATGACACAACACCAGGTTATAGTCCAGCAGGTTTATTTGGAGGCAGTAGCTCTCGGGAGAGCTGCTCCTTCACCTGATGAAGGAACGGTGCTCCGAAAGCTAGTGCTTCCAAATAAACCTGTTGGACTATAACTTGACGTGGTGTTGTGTGATTTTTAATTGTATATAAGAACTGTGTACAAACGGGCTCTTGTCAGAACTGCATTTTGGGATTCTATTGCTGTCTGGAATGTGTGCCGTGATTACTGATTATAGAAGCTATTTTTGCCACTCACCAATTTCGGTTATTATTTGAATATGATCCCACAGTCAGATAGAATATCTTTGACTTCAGGGTCCAACAGAAACCGAGCATAAATGAAAGCTGAGGAGCAATACTGAAAACTTTGCAAGGAGCTAGGACTAATATTAAATGAGAAATGTGATTTCCCACAACTTACTGTCAAGTTTTTCCACATTGTTTACGAATCACACTTAACAGCATACTCACTAGAACATAAATTCTATCAAAGAATCCCTATCATCAAGAAATGTCACAGAAGTGAAGATGTTCATAGAATGGTCAGTTAAGTTGATACGTTGTTACCATATTGCACAATAATCAATGAGCCACTGAGATAACTTCACTGACAGGGCCAGGCATGGTGTTGAAATGAATATTATTAGAAATCTTTTGTAAAAAAAGAAATGCTGATTTCATCAGAAATTCTAGCTCATTATGATCCTGAACTAATAACCACAGCATTGCCTGATGCGTCATCAAATAGAGTAGGCTCAGCATTATTACAAATCCAAATAGTTGGCAGAAATGTCAATTTACTATACATCCAGATCAATATCAAAAATCGAAGCATGGTATACTGTGATCAAAAAAGAAGCTTTTGCACTTACAAAGGCATGCAGAAAGAAAACAAAATTTGATTATATTCTTTGCTTTGAAACTTAAAATAAAAATAAACCATAAGTGATTAGTAACATTGTTGAAAAACCAAAGAAGTTGCAAACATACTACCAAGGCTTAGAAGATTCATATTCAGGCCAATAAGCTACATCGCCACAACAGAATGCATTCTGGGAAAGTATTAAGCTGAAGCAGATTCATGGTCAAGAATACCAAATCAATCAGCTAGAACAGGAAAATAAGAACTCCATGGAAGATGCAGAGGCTCTCACATCCTTGACAACCAAGTAATTGCCTGTGCTAGCAAGCAACCCAAACAAATCCAGAAAGTTAAACAATTTCCACTCTGTGTGGAGGAGAAATAGAAGAACCAGGAATGCATTCGAATCAATGAGAAGAAAGACATTAGTACAGTGGACTAAATATCCCAATGTCCAGAAAGACAATGTGATGTTTTCTGTTGATTTAAACAATGACTTTCAAAGGCAATGCAATTAGAGAGGACAGATCCTCAACTAACTCTGAGGGGAACTCAAACCAGTTTGGGGAGATCAGTGAAACAACAGCACAATGGTTGTCCATGTGAAACAGAGTCTTTATGATGGCTGGACAAGAAGGTGGTAGGACTGGGGACATTTCAAAGTTGCAAACATTGGTATAAACACAATTAACTCTGCAATAAGGATAAACGCTTGAGTATGTGATTGGGAAGGTTTGTCAGTGGTGATGTAATAAATTACATCGTAATGGAGAGACTTTGAAGAGAGACGAAAGAGAGAAAAAAATCCTGGAGAAAGTGATGACTGTAGATACTGGAGATCAGAGTCAAGAAAAGCACAGCAGGTCAGGCAACATCTGAGGAACTAGAGAGTTGACATTTTGAGCATAAGCTCTTCATCAGGAATGTGAACTGAGAGATAAATGGGATGGGGGTGGGTCTGGGGGATGGTAGCTAGGAATGCGATAGGTAGATAAAGGTGCTGGGTGATGGTGATAGATTGGAGTAGAGGGTGGAGCAGTTACTTGGGAAGGAAGATGGACAGCTAGGACAATTCAAGAGGATGGTGCCAAGTTGGAGGGTTGGGTACAGGATAAAATGGGGGGAGGAGAGATGAGGAAACTGGTGAAGTTGATGCTGATTCCGGTAAAGTCTGTAACTCCCGCGACATCAAGGTGTATATAGTTATTAGATTGTACATGGCACTTACTTTGAAAAGTTACTCAGAATACAACAACCTCTCTTTACTGGTGTAATGCACCCATGCACACTAGGTTAACCACATAACAAACTGAGTTTGGGGTTAATGTAAAGGCATGCTTTCTGAGATGGGATCAGGAAAAGGAATGAAGAACATACTCACCTCCAATTAATGGCACAGGAAACTCTCTTAAAACTCTTGTTAAAGTGCCACAGAGGGCGGGAATGGAATTTTCAATCAAATGGTCTGATGTTCATTACTACAAAGCTGTTGAGGTTAATGCAGGAAACATGTTTTAACAAAGTGTAAAGTTACAAGGAGTCTAGGGTCATGCACTGGATTATGCTCATTCCCTCTCCTTTGAATGTGTGGCTACTTTTATTCGTGGTGAAGCTGTTAGTACAACAGTATATTGATTATGTCATTGAACAAAACAACAGCAGGCCCAACTATGTCTGCCTGCCTTGGTCAGTGATGTTCTGCAGTCTCTGTCTCTTCCTAATGCTTGGTGCCACTCAATAGATGTCAAGGTTGCCTCTGCCTGAATTAATGTATTTAAATATAAAGATGGTATCTTTATGGATGGGGTAAGGAATCAGGGGAAATTATCTGGGATTTGATTCCCAACTCCAAATTGATAATAAGGTCACAGGTATCAAACATGAGGTATTTTGTTTTATAACTTAGAACTAGACTGGATGCTTCCTTTATCACTACATTGTTGGAGCAACACATTTTCAAACAGCCATCACATGCGCTGGCAAATGGAATAGACTTTTTAAAATATCACCGAGTAATGACTGAAACAAAAGTAGAAAATTCTGAAACTACTGAGTCAGCTGCTGTCCTGAAGTGGAACTTAAATGTTGTAGAGCCAGGGAGGTGATAGGGTTCCCAGTCACCACTCTCCTGCCTGATTAAATGATTCTGGATTAGTGGTGCTGGAAAAGCACAGCAGTTCAGGCAGCATCCGGGGAGATTGCCTGAACTGCTGTGCTTTTCCAGCACCACTAATCCAGAATCTGGTTTCCAGCATCTGCAGTCATTGTTTTTACCTGCCTGATTAAATGACCCCTACCACCAAACATGCTACAGATCAGGGCACAAGATTCCTCCTGTTAACGCTGTTTTTCTCTCTAAAGGTGCTGCCAGATTTACTGAGCAGTGCAGAATCTTTGGTTTCTGCTTCATTTTTCCAGCATTTACAGTAACTTGCTTCTTGTTGAAGGAGTATCATTGCCGCTATTAATTTTACCTGCTTATAACAATCATGACTCTCAGCTATTTCAGCAGAGGCAAAACAGAACATAGGTTGAATATTAGAAAAGAGAAATTAGTGAGAAACATTATGCTTTTGTATGATAATACTGCACTCAATCAGTTCCACCTTTAAATACTTTCAGTTCCATGAACATTTCAAAATTTAGCTTTTATGAATAGGAAACAATCATAAGACTCTGTCAGAGATGGTTTACAATTCATATAAAAGTAATCACTGCTGTTTTTCACATTGTTTCTTTCAGGAAACCCATTGCATGAGTTCCAGTCAGAAGGAGTAGCTGCATCTGTTGTGTAGCTCAACATATGGCACCAATAGTCTGCACGATTTAAACTCCCTTTTACATCGCTGAAAAGAATTTGCCTATGCAGACACAGGAGAACAAGAGTTCAAACGGTGCTAATTAATGATACTGACACAAATTTTTATAACAAATTAACATGTAAACCTACCTCTCTGAAAACTGTATTTTTTTAAAAAATACAGCACTTAGGAAAATAATAAACTTCAAAATATTATATTGTCAATTAGACTTGGTCCAGAAATATTACCACAAACCTGGGAGACCTGAACGTTTATGGTTCAGGGCTGTTGAAATTCATATAAGCACTGCTTGAAGAAAGAAGTCTGGCCAAATATTAATGCAAATGCACCCAAAATTTATATCAGTTGTTCTTGGCATTAGTTTCCAAATCTCTTGTTACTTTGGTTATCCAGACGAGGTGTTGATAGTCTTATGTGCAAATTTGTATCATAGTCCAACAGTTTAGTGAAAATCACAGCTTTTGGAAATCTGTGTTCCTTTTGATTGAGAATAATTCTACAGATTGAGCATGTTTTCACCACTTGTTAAATCTGCAGCCATGGAAACATGAAGTCTTAGGCATCCTCCTGTACGGAAGCAGGCTGGCAGCTGGAAGTGTGATTCTATCAAATCGGGTAATATTATGGTGGATGCCATGTCCATTGCCAATCTGCCTTCTCTTGCATTTTAGTAACAATGAGGAAAGTGTCATCTGATCTGCCCATTCTGGCCCAATTAATGGCTAAATAATGGGCCTCCTCCTGCCACCACTGGCAGCCCATGTGTCAAGGTCATCAAGTAAACCCTAGCAATTTGGTTGTCGGCATAGTGGGAGGGATACCCTCCTGTTTGGCCACTCTGAGCCCAACAATGGGACCCTACAACAGTAATCATGCATTGCCTTCATCTTTGGAGGGGGCTGCCTGTCAAGCCCTGGTAGTCTCCTTGATTCCAAGTTGAATGCAATCTCCAAGCTGCTCCTTGGAGTGCCCTGCTGTAGAACCAGCAGCGGCCACTGGTCCCAGTGATACGAGTGACACTGGTGGGCTATCAGATTGTTGTAAGCTCTTGGAGACACGATTTCCACTCATTTGGATGCATTTGCTACCTAACAGCTCGCCAGCCATTAAATCAGGTTGTGGCCTGTGGAGTCAGACCCTTGTTTTCTTTCAAGCTCAATACTGGGGCCACTATCACCATGAGGAATTATGGCCAATATATTTCCTAAGTAACATTAGCAAACAGCCCAGTAGATTCATATAAAGTTGCCTTTGAACATGTTTTGTTCTCCATAGAATCTCAGTTCACTAGCAGCTTAGTTCAAAGTTACACTATGTGTTTTACCTGGTTATTCTAGGCTGACATTTACTACTTAGGAAGTACTGCTAATTGGAGAAGTTAATTACAAAATATGGCTCAGTAGCGCCTGTACTTTTGACAATCCAGATTCATTTTGATACAAAAATGACACACAAGCCAAGTGCTCACTTCCTCCATCGGCTATATCAAGCACTGTTTTTGATGAAATTACTAACAAATACTCTAGGAGTGTACATGAGAATTTTGCAAAATAGGGCCATCATGATTTTAGTCAACATCTAATGGTAATTTCATGCCAACTTTCACTTTCAAAGTTCCAGCCACTCGCTTTTAACCCTGCACTGCTGAACAGGAGCTTTATTAAATTATTTTCCTGTTGGTTACTGAATGATTTTTACGGCTGATCATTAAGTTTGTAGAAAGGCTGAGTGTTTTTGACTATAACTTAAAGTTGGCAAAGCATCTATGAAGCAGTGTTGCATATGATGCAAAGCTTAGTTTTTACTTCAAGGGTTCAGCTCACACAACTTGGCCCAAGTTACGAATGCTATTCTGAAGTGGCATATTCCTCAATCTGTGTTTAACATACTCAGATAGAAGTGTAGAACATGCCAAAAACAGCACCAGGTATATCTAAGAGTAACGTACTGTGCTAACCTGGTGAAGCTATAACAAAAGACTGCATACTTTGGAAGGAAACCCACACCAATACAGGGCGAATGTGCAAACTCCATACAAACAGCCACCCGAGGCTAGAATTGATCTTGGGTCTCAGGCATTGTGAGGCAGCAAAGCTAACCAATGAGCCATTGTGCCACCGGGCATAAATAGTCATAAATGATAGTGGACAAATAACAGCAAGAGAAAGTTCCAAAAACATCTCCATCCACAATAGTGTCAGAACACATCTGGAACACACAGGGTTAATGTAGTTGCAACGATTTTAGTTAGAAATGCCAAACCAATATCTATTTTAGATATTGTTCCTGGTGTACTCCCAATACCAATCTTCAACCAATGAAATATATCCTCAAAGATTTTTTGTAATTCATTCATGGGTTGGGCGTGTCAATGGCTGGACCAGCATTAATCACCTGTCCTTAATTGCTCTTGAGGAAGGTGGTGTTGAGCTGCCTTCTGAAACCAGTGTAGTCCATTTTCTCTCAGTCGACCCGCAATGCTGTTACTGAGAGAATTCCAGAATTTTAACTCAGCAACACTGAAGTAACAGTGATTATTTCCAAGGTGGGATAATGAGTGGCTTGGAGGGGATCTTGCAGGTGTGGTATTGCCAAGAGTAGCTGCTGATCTTCTATCTGGCAGTTGTATTGGATTTAGATGTTGTTGTCTAAGGAGCATTGTGATTTTCTGCAATGGATTTTGTAGATAGTACAAGCTGCTGTCATTGAGTGTCAGTAATGGTGGGATTGAACACTTATTGATGTGATGCTCATCAAGTGAATTGATTCGTCTGGGATAGTGTCAGGTTTCTTGAATATTGTTGCAGAAGCACTTTCCCAGACAAGTGGCAGGATTTCATCATTCTCCTGTGCCTTGTAGATGGTGGGTACACTTTGGAGAGTCAAGAGTGTGTTACTCGATATTAGATTCCCAGTCTCTGATGTGCTTTTGTAGCCACACTCTTTCTATGTCTACTTCAGTTTATGGTCAAGGGAAACTCCACAATGTTGACAGTAGAGGATTCAATGATACTAATGCCTTGATAATGATTAAGTTCTCTCCTACTGGAGACGGTCATTGCCTGGTATTTATTTCATGTGAATATTACTTGACACTTGTCAGCCCTTGCATGGATACTGTCCAGGTTTTTCTGTATTTATACATGGACTTCTTCAGTATCTGAGGAAATGCAAATTGTGCTGAATATTGTTCAATTGTCAAACAACAGCCTAATTCTTATCTTATGATGGAGGGCAGGTCATTAATGAGATAGCTATGATGACTGACCTCTAAAAACCACTACAAAGTTTCCTGATATCAAAAGAACAGCTGAATGCTTTGCATATTACAAAGCTTGTGGGCCCTGACAACATCCTTGATGTGGTGTTAAAATCTTGTGCTCTGAAACTATCTGCAAACTTCACTAAGCTGCTCCAGTGCAACTAGGACACCTGCATCCACCTGTATTACTGTGGTGTATCCTGCCCACAGGAAGTATACAAATTCAAGCCAGACTGAATACAGCTTCATTAGTCTAAGCTCAATCATCAAAAAACAATGATGAAAGCTGTTTATGAGAGTATGAAAATAATGGTGTTTTTCAGCAATAAGCTGCTTGCTGATTCCCAATTTGATAGTCACCAGGTTCACATGAACCAGGCACCATTACAGCTTTGGTCTAAGAAAAAGTTTATAAAACGAATTCCAGAGGTCAGGTAAGAGTGATTGTCCTTACAAACAGAGTAATGTGGCATGAAGGAGCCTGAGCTAAGGGGAAGTGAATGGGAATTGGGATGAAAGCCTTGTCTCATCTCATCATACCGATGATTAATATTGAGGCAGCTTCACAAATCTGATTTCAGCCTAGATGTAGGTTTTCCTGTACACCATTGACATTGTGAGAGAGTGCTCACCCACGGCATGATGACTGAAGTAGGCACAGACCAGGTTAATGTCTCACAGAAGAAATCATAACTGTGCCTTTCAGCATTCTTCTCACATTCACAAGAAAATGATGCCCAGTAAATAGTCTGAACGAGCCATTCCAGCATTTCAGGGAATGACATAACTACTTTGATGTGTATTTCATGAAGCCCTCAAGACACTCTGTAGCTTCAGTCATCATTTGGGAAGTTCATAGAGAGAGTTCAAGAAGGTATACTGTAAGAAACACTGACACACTACCTCTCAGATCAAAAACTCAAATAACACAATCAAACATTATTCTTAAGGAGCTGATTTTCTGAGAAAATGTTCTTACTGTGCCCTTTTGTTGGACAGGTTTCCTGACACCACCTGTTATCCACGCTTTAGACACATCGACTAGTTTATACCTTAAAAACACTTATAGAGTCATGGAGATGTACAGCATGAAAACAGACCCTTCGGTCCGATCCGTCCATGCCAACCAGATATCACAACACAATCTAGTCCCACCTGCTAGTACCCGGCCCATATTTCTCCAAACACTTCCTATTCATATACGCATCCAAATGCCTCTTAAATATTACAATTGTGCCAGCCTCCACCACTTTGTCTAGCAGCTCAATACATACATGTACCACCCTCTGTGTGAAAAAGTTGCCCCTTAGGTCTCTTTTATATCTTTCCCCTCTCACCTTAAATCTTTGCCATCTAGTTCTGGACTCCCGACCCTAGCGAAAAAATTTTGTCTATTTATCCTATCTATGCCCTTCAGGTGTGTAAGCTGGAATGGATAGAGATAGAGGAAGCTGATGTGCTGAAACTTTTGTCAAACATTAAGATTGACAAGTCGCCAAGCCCGAACCAGATTTGTCCTCGGCTGCTTTGGGAAACGAGAAATGCAATTGCTTCGCCACTTGCGAAGATCTTTGCATCCTTGCTCTCCACTGGAGTCGTACCTGAGGACTGGAGAGAGGCAAATGTAATTCCTCTCCTCAGGAAAGGAAATAGGGAAATCCCTGGCAATTACAGACCAGTTAGTCTCATGTCTGTCGTCTGCAAGGTGTTAGGATTCTGAGGGGTAGGATTTATGACCATCTGGAAGAGCATGGCTTGATTAAATGCAGTTAACACGTCTTTGTGAGGGGCAGGTCATGCCTCACAAATCTTATCGAGTTCTTTGAGGATGTGACTAGAAAAGTTGATGTGGGTCGAGCTGTGGATGTGGTGTATATGGACTTCAGCAAGGCATTTGATAAGGTTCCCCATGGCAGGCTCATTCAGAAGGTCAGGAGGAATGGGATAGATGGGAACTTAGCTGTCTGGGTACAGAATTGGAAGGAAAATATTCTGCCTGGAAGTCAGTGGTGAGTGGTGTTCCACAGGGCTCTGTCCTTGTGCCTCTACTGTTTGTAATTTTTATTAATGACTTGGATGAGGGGATTGAAAGATGAGTCAGCAAGTTTGCAGACGACATAAAGGTTGGAGGTGTCGTTGACAGTATAGAGGGCTGTTGTAGGCTGCAGCAGGACATTGACAGGATGCAGAGATGGGCTGAGAAGTGGCAGATGGAGTTCAACCTGGATAAATGAGAGGTGATGCATTTTGGAAGGTTGAATTTGAAAGCTGAGTACAGGATTAAGGAAAGGATTCTTGGCAGTGTGGAGGAACAGAGGGATCTTGGTGTGCAGGTACATAGATCCCTTAAAATGGCCACCCAAGTGGACAGGGTTGTTAAGAAACCATATGGTGTTTTGGCTTTCATTAACAGGGGGATTGAGTTTAAGAGTCGTGAGATCTTGTTGCAGCTCTATAAAACTTTGGTTAGACCGCACTTGGAATACTGTGTCCAGTTCTGGTCGCCCTATTATAGGAAAGATGTGGATGTTTTGGAGAAGGTTCAGAGGAGGTTTACCAGGATGCTGCCTGGACTGGAGGGCTTATCTTATGAAGAGAGGTTGACTGAGCTCGGACTTTTTTCATTGGAGAAAAGGAGGTGAAGAGGGGACCTAATTGAGGTTTACAATATAATGAGAGGCACAGATAGAGTCGATAGCCAGAGACTATTTCCCAGGGCAGAAATGGTTAACACAAGGGGTCATGGTTTTAAGCTGGTTGGAGGAAAGTATAGAGGGGATGTCAGAGGTGGGTTCGTTACACAGAGAGTTGTGAGAGCATGGAATACGTTGCCAGCAGCAGTTGTGGAAGCAAGGTCATTGGGGTCATTTAAGAGACTGCTGGACATGCATATGGTCACAGAAATTTGAGGGTGCATACATGAGGATCAATGGTTGGCACAACATCGAGGGCTGAAGGGCCTGTTCTGTGCTGTACTGTTCTATGTTCTATATTCTATGTTCTATAATGACTTGGACAAAGAAACACAGGATTTGGTTTGCAGTTCAATTTGATCTTATTAACAAACTATTCCTTATTAGAAGACAATGTGAGCATTTATCAATTCCCACAACACTTACTTTCTACCTGTCTGAGAAAGGATATTATCCTCAATAATCCACATGTTTGAAGCTGGGCCGATGAAATCTCCTTGCTCTCTGACAGAGGGTTGGCTCTCTTCCCTGAAAGTGGATCCCATAGGTCAGAGTTAATCTCCTATCTCTCTCTCTCTCTCCCTCCCCAGATGGTCAGAGCTCTGCTGCTGGGCCAGCTTGAATCTTCACTGAGATTTCACTGAGTCTTCATTGAGGAGATGGCATCCAGGCCTATATTCTTATCTCCCCCTTGCTATCCAACTTCCAGAATTTTTTGCATCCTTTGCCCAATGAGGTCATTAGCTGGGTTGAAATCATCCAATGGGGTTGTGCCATCACCCTTCACTGTTGCCATGCTGGGAGGTATAAAGTGCATTTAGTCAGATGGTCAAGATGACATAAAGTCTGATCGATAGTTCGCCAATACATATCCCTCGGGCTGGTTATAACTGGATCTCCTGAAACTTTGTAATCATTTTGATCTTAGTGTTCACTGTTCTCTCTCGCTGACAGCTGCAGTCTGCTGTTTATTTTGTTTTGAGCAATTTTCTGTCAGGCCTGACATTTATCCAGATTGGTACCTATGAGCCTTCCCTCTTTCTCAATGGTCTATGGAAGATCTCTGTCATATTCTAACCACAACCCCCTCTCGGATAATGCTGATATCTTCCACTGTGAATACTAGTGACTGATTTCAGTTTGGCATTATGATCAGGCTCCCCAACACCATTCTCACGATCTTTCCTGGACTTTCCTTACTATTGTCATTAAACCAGACCTTGGTCAGTTGCTCTAATTGACAATTTGAAATATCAGGGTGTCTCTTCCCATGGAAGAGTGCTCTATCGGCGTGCCACTGATCCAAGATGGGATGTGTCCTTACTTACTCTGCAAGAGGTTCTCCCTCTATTGTCATGAGCTGGGTTAAAGTCATCCAATGGGGTCATGCCAAAACCTCACACTCTTGTCATGACGGGAGGTCAAGATGCCAGAACATCTGATCAATGTTTCTCCAATATACAACCCTTGGGCTGGTTGTAATCCCTTGGTTTCCACTTCTGTCTGTTGCTGATAGCTGATGGCTGCTATTCAATAGCCTGGCCAATTTTCTGTCAGACCTAATTTCTCAGGCTGTGCGTGAATCCAGAATGTCCAGTTTTGGGTCCATGGTCACTTGACCACATACCTTGTACTCAAAAGCAATCACTTATTTCATTCATGCTTTGAGGATTTCTTTCTTGCCAGGAACAAATCAGGGGCAAACCTTGTGAATTGATGTTATGAGAAAATAATGGTAAGGATGGTTTAATAACTACTCTGTAACGCACACACGGTCTTGTGCATTATGGAAAAGTATTGTTCCAGCACTTATGTGAATTTGCATAATACCCTTCCAGGGAGCCATTTCTTTCATTACAACCCTTAGGCTATTATTAACATCTACCTTTCATAATGGTGCAATGGCACTCCCCTTTGTTACGTATTTTTGTTTCTGGATATTTTCTAACCAACTTGGTCAGACATGTTCTTGCATTCCCTGAGAGCAGAGGGGAACTGAATCTAACCTCCATGCTCAGAGACAGAGAATCATTGGACCTTTTATGTCCACACTGTGAAGCATGCAATGGCTAATGATGGCCTGATATGATTCTAATCCATAATGATCCTCATGCCCAAACATTAAACACAGTCTTGATACCAATATCATGTTGCCTTTTCACTTTCTGATACACATGGGCATCATGGCATCCGCATTCAGTTTCTAACTGTTTTTCACAATGATCTCTTTAATTAGGGCTGTTGGGGATTGTTTTGGTCAACTAAGACACATATTTCAACCAAATCAAAATACTGCATATGTTGACAATCTGTCATACAACCAAAAAATGCTGGAAGTGCTCAATAGGTCTGGCATCATTAGTAGAAGGGACAGCAGTTAACATTTCGGAATGGCCTTCCTTCCATCATAGGTTGGGAAGTTGGATTGTCCATTAAGAATTGTACAAAGTCTATCTATACATCAGATACTGAAGCAGTCTATGCTCATATGCAATAAGATCTGAACAACATCCAGACTGACGTTTAAGAACAGTCTGATTTAGTCTCAAACTGTTGCCAGGGAGATGATAGAATGAATGTTTAATTTAAAGAAATGATTGATCATTCTCCACTGGATATTAGATGAACTGCCTGACAATTTAAAGACAGTGGAGGGTTTGAGGTATGTTACTGAGTTGGAATTTAATATTATCAGCTTTCATATGATGTTGGTAAATAGACTCATAGATATGTACTGCATGGAAATGGACCCTTCGGTCCAACTCGTCCATGCCGACCAGATATCCCAACCCAATCTAGCTCCACTTGCCAGCACTCAACCCATACCCCTCTAAACCCTTCCTATTCATATACCCATCCAGATGTGCTTTAAATGTTGCAATTGTACTGGCCTCCACCACTTCTTCTGGCAAAAATGGCAGCATATAGATGAGGAATTGGAGAGGGCCAAGGATTGATTCATTTGGGATGCGAGAGGCAATAGTACAGGAGTAGTGAAGTGGGAGATTGCATGGGGCAGGGTGACACTAGGCACACGGACACACAAGATGGCCGCTAAGCCATAAGTTGGCCACCTGACACACAAGATGGCCGCCGGACCATAATATGGAGAGAGACAGCAGAGCAAACACAGATACTGCCTGGAGCCACTAGAATGCCAACACAATGCACTCACAACTGCCCGCCGAAGTGTCTGGGTCCAGCCAACACCTTTGATTAAAATGCGAACTGTTTGATACGGACTCAATACAAAGTGTTAATAGCTAGGGCTGCAGTAATCATCCTTCTCAGGAAGAGAGATTAGCGCCCATTAATACAGTAATGGACTTCCGTGCAGACATTGAAACTGACAACGTCAGATATTTCCTTATACAACAAAGTCTGTCATTGAACCCCGGCTCCGACTCTGAGACTGGTGATTTTCCCCACAAACATTGGTGCTGTGGGCAGGGTTCTTATTACTGGTGCCCTGGTTGAAGGCCACGATTGGGGGGGACTGGGGTAAGAACCAATTTGCAAATGGGAAGAGTCAGATTGGGCCAAGGACACAGTTTAAACAGTATACCGATTGTAATGTCTAACTTGCTGCAGTACTGAGTTAAAAAAAAATTAAGTGCATGTCTGTGAAGAATAAATATTAACTGTAGTAAGAACCTGCTGCTTGTGCCAAAACAGCCAGAGGACAAGGTAGTGGCTGTCTCAAAAGCCCTGCCCTAAACTGGCTGTTCAGAGGGGTAGCCCCCCACATGGGACAGTTGGGGTTTAAAGTGGGAGTTGAGGCATTGAGGGCACGAGGAATTGTGAAGCACAAGTGACAAAATAGGGTAACATTGGACTCTGTGGGGTGAACAACACAGAGTCCAGTTGGAGTTTAAGTTAAAAGTTGGGTGCTGCTTGCATTTGTAATTTCCAATGTGGTGAGGAAGAGGAGCTGATCACTCTGACCAAGAGCCAAACCTCAGTGGAGCTCACATTACCAAGGTGGGGGATGTGGACATTGTGAGTAAACGTGATCCCCTGTCAGTCCATAGTAGAACGACAGAGCTTGAATAGTGGCTGTGGCCAGGAGGATAAAGAGCCCCATCAATAGAGACCACACCGGGCTATAGGTAGATTTCTGGGCTTATTGGGAGGTGTTGGGTCAGTAAAGGTGGCCAGGGGCGGGGAGGTGGTGGTGGTTTAGAGGAGTCTCGGTAGAAAGCACATCCTTTTGAGCCAGCATTCCCAGCCGACCAGTAGTGGTGGCTGGGAGGATAGAGAAGTCCCACTGGTAGAGAGTACACCTTGCTAGGAGACTACTACAACCGTACAGATGGTGCTGGGACAGTATTATTGGCCAGGGGGTAGAGAGGTCCCCACTGGTTAGGAACACTTTACTGTTGTGGTATCCAGGCATACACAATCTGCTAAGTGGCAGATCAAAGTTTTAAGGGTGATACTGCAGGTCCCTTATTGAGAAACACAAGGCAAGACAGACAAGGGCTGACAGAGCAAATGAAGAAAAATGGTTGGGATCCATCCCAGACATTAGCACAACAGAGAGAGTAGATAGATAACCAGAAACGGAACAAAACTAAAAAGATAGGGGTAATGTTAGTATGCCAATTAGCCGGCCTAATTGAACAAGTGAGGCCCTCCACAAGTAGGAACAAGTTAAAGAGCTGGAGGACAGAATACAAGAGTTAGAGCAGGAGCTAAGAAAGGAGCACAAAAATTCAGACGTGGATGTCCCAGGATTATGATGACCTAGTCGAGTAGGCTAGCGAGGTGCAGGAGGCAGCAACTCCTACAATAAAGGCAAGACCTGACAAAGCAGCCTACCAGAATGGAGGTGAGAATAGAATGAAACAATTCTGCCACAACTGCCACAAGGGATACTTTGCTCGAGAATGTAGGGTCCCATGAGTAGGGGATAGAGCAGGGAACAATGTAAAATACTGCAGCCACTACAACAGGATAAGACACACAGAAGCAGGGTGCTGGGAAAAGCATGGCGCACTACCTGGACCACCGTGGAACCAGGGGAACCTTGAGGTCAGCAGAGCTGACAACCAGCTGCCCCCATTCATGAGGGCAAAGGAGAGGGGAGAATTTATGTGCCCGCAGTAATAGGAGGGAGGAAATGTGAGATACTAGTGGACATGGGAGTGGCTGTATCTATCACAAAATGTACCCTTGCACCACACAAACAAAATGATTCACTTAACTTGGGTAGGAGGGGACAAAACACCAGCTTACCTTAGTAAAACTACCCTCGTAGAAATAAACTATATATATATATATATATATACATATATCCCCATGAAATTCTCTGTATGCCAGAATAATGAGGGCACCATAATGGGCAATGATCTCATGAGAGAATATAATGTTCTAATCAATTCTGCAAAAGGGAAATTGATTTGGCCCAGACAGGACGGTTGAAAGACTGAGATTGGGAAACTTACAAATCACCTTGAAACTATTAAAGTGGCTACAGCCACCAGTAGGGACTGGAACCTTGAAAAGGGGGGATTCGGAGCCACCTGTGCCTCTGTTCCTGGAGCCTGGGCAGAAACAAAGTTAGATACAGGTCTAGTTAACATAGACCCGATAAGGGTTCCTGGACTGGAGCATAAGCCCCAATGGCAATACCCAATAAAACCCCAAGCAGAAAAAGCAGTTGTTGAGATAGTGCAACAGGAATTCTGAAGGAAACCACAAGTACAACTAATTCCCCAATGTGGCCAGTAATAAAGCCTGTTGGGAGCTACAGGCTGACCATTGATTATACAGGACTAAAAAAGGTCACCCCCAAATTGCACCCCATTGTAGCAGACCCCTCCACCATCTTAAACGGCTTGGCCCCTGAGCACAAGATTTTTACTGTTTTTGACATAGCCAGTGGATTCTGGTCTATCCCGTTACACAGAGTCCCAGAACAAATTCTCTTTTACAGTAAGGAACAGGCAGTACACGTGGACTCGCCTGCCACGAGGGTTCCACAACAGCCCACTATTTTTCACAGAGTGATAAGCGACATTCTGAAGAGAGTAGATTTACCAGAGGGTAGCACTGCCCTCCAATATGGAGGTGATATCCTAATTGCCTCAGAGTCGGAGTCAGGACACCAGAAGCTTTATGTCTAGTATTGCAGAAATTAGCAACTGTAGGGTTAAAAGTCAGCCCCACAAAGGCACAGATTGACAAAACTCAAGTCTTATACCTGGGACACTTCATGTCCCAGGGACTTAAAGACATGCCCAACGACCACAGGAAGGCAATCCAACAGATGCCACGGCCTGCCCCAGTCAGGGGGGTCAGAAAGGTCATCGGGCTATTCAACTACAGTCGGAGCTTTATATCCAAGTTTGCAAAATTGGCTGAACCAATCCAGAGAATAATTATAGGAGGCAAGCCCACCTTGAAGCCTGTAACCTGGGGGGCCAGAACAGGGTGGCACGGTGGCACAGTGGTTAGCACGGCTGCCTCACAGCGCCAGAGACTCGGGTTCAATCCCAGCCTCGGGCGACTGACTGTGTGGAGTTTGCACGTTCTCCCCGTGTCTGCGTGGGTTTCCTCCGGGTGCTCTGGTTTCTTCCCACAGTCCAAAGATGTGCAGGTCAAGTGAATTGGCCATGCTAAATTGCCCGTAGTGTTAGGTAAGGGGTAAATGTCGGGGTATGGGTGGGTTGCGCTTCGGCGGGTCGGTGTGGACTTGTTGGGCCGAAGGGCCTGTTTCCACACTGTAATCCAATCTAATCTAAGGAGGAGGCATAAAGTCAGCTTAAAACTCGACTCATATCAGCCCCTGGGCTAGGGTTGCCAGATCCCAGCAAGGATTTTCACATCCACTATAATAATGAGGGAGGATTTTACTCCGCAGTGGTCACCCAAGACCATGGTAGCAGGGGAAACCCATAGTGTACTACTCAACTACAGAAGGGTCAGTAGTCACCATAGCAGCCTTAGACTGTGCTGCTTGGGCTGTTAGGGTTAAGTGAACCCATAGTAGTGACAGGGAATGTCATCCTCCACACAAAACACACCCGAGTAGAGGTGCTAAACACAGGGAAACTGAAGGCTGTCTCCAATATGAGAAGGGCAAAGTGGGAGGCAGTTCTTTTACTCCAAGTCGGTCCGTGGTAATAGTTAGAGATATGGGAGAAAACCCAGCTGAGGGAATTCTAGACACAGGTGAACCGCACAACTGTGGGGATAGAGATGGGAATGAAGATAGTGGGAGAATAAAGGAATACGCCCCTAGACACAGCCAGGGAGACCCTCTTTATGGAAGGGTCACAAAAATACGTAGCAGGGTCGCCCCGAACAGGATTGGTTGTGATAAATGATAAGTTAGAAACTGTTATGCCCAGAAAGATTGATGGAAGTCAGTCCGTACAGGTAGCAGAACTGGAAGCACTCACCAAAGCACTGGAACTAGCAAAAGGAAAAGCCATGAACATATATACGGACAGTCAATATAACTTTGATGTAGTCCATGACTACACGGTGACATGGAATAGAAGAGGGTTCACCACTGTGTGGGAAGCCCCTGTCAGACACCAATTAAGAATTCAGGCACTATTGCGTGCCAATGAACAGCCAAAACAGGCTGCAGTAATAAAAATAAAAGCCCATCAAAAGGAGCCAGCAAAGGAGAGTCCAAATTGGCTAAAATTCAAAGGAAACCAGACAGCAGACTGAGCAGTTCAGAAAGCCCTAGAACAAGAAACCATTAACGAGGCTGCAATAGCTATTATTGAATTAGCAAAAGACGCTATCCGAATTCAGCAGCTATAGGAGGACACCCTGCAGAAAGAGAGGGAGCTATGGAAACTTCAGGGGGAATTCAAAGGGGAGAATGGTGTCTGGAGGCGAGCAGACCAGGTGGTAGCACCAGAGTGTATACAGAACACATTGCTCGAACTGCACCACGGGCTCTCCCATACAGGTAGAGATGCCATGATAGCAAGCCTAGGGAGAGAGTGGTGGTGGATGGTAATGAGAAGAGACATGGCCAAGTACTGCTGCAGATGCATGGTTGGTACACAACATAACCCAGGGAGACCCAGAAAAGTTAGGATGGGATACCAGCCCAGATCTAGGGGACCCTGGGAACACCTTCAGATAGATTTTACGGGGCTGATACCACCTTCCCATGAGAAAATGTACTGCCTGGTCATCACCAACCGATTCACCCGGTGGCTAGGTGCATTGTGACCACTGTGACTATTAGCACAGGAAGTAATCCCGAGGAGGGGGTGGGGTGGGGAGGGGTACCCTCTAGTTCAACTCCGACAAAGGGATGCATTTTACAGGCCAGGTCATAAAGACTATCTGCCAATTACTCGGCACTGGACAAGAATGTCACAGTCCCTATCACCCCCAGAGCTCAGGGATGGTAGCGAGAATGAATAGAATGCTCAAAAATACTTTAGCTGAGGCTATGCAAACCTCCAGCAGAACATGGCCTGAAGTGCTGCCAGCCAGACTAATGAAATTAAGAGCCACCATGAATCAGGTAACCAGGCTAACACCATATGAATTAATGACCGGGTGACCAATGCAATTGCCAGAGACAATAATCATAGGTGGCACCGATGTGGGTCCACTAAAAGACAGAATTCAGTGATATATCATAGAATTAAGCGCACAATTGAAAGAGATGTGGAAATCTGTAGTTGACAAACAGGACACAAAAGGACAAGGCAGGGGAACCTGAAGTCTTCCCTGACTTAGAAATACGGGGTAGACCATTTAAGACAGAGATGAGGAGAAACTTCTTCACCCAGAGAGTGGTGGCTGTGTGGAATGCTCTGCCCCAGAGGGCAGTGGAGGCCTAGTCTCTGGATTCATTTAAGAAAGAGTTGGATAGAGCTCTTAAAGATAGTGGAATCAAGGGTTATGGAGATAAGGCAGGAAGAGGATACTGATTAGGAATGATCAGCCATGATCATATTGAATGGCGGTGCAGGCTCAAAGGGCTGAATGGCCTACTCCTGCACCAATTGTTTATTGTTTATTATCTATTGTCTATTGTCCCAGCAGCAGGAAGCCACGTCCTGGTGCGAGCATTACCTGACAAACCAAAATGGAATGGGCCATACGACATGGTAATAAGTGGGGACACTTGGGCCTGCAGGGATATTAAAGGAAAAGGCACATGAAAGCACTGGACCCAACTAAAACTGTTTCAAGACTCCTGTGACCAAACTAATGTCATTGACCATTCCCCAGGTGCAGACAGGAATGGCACACAAGATGGTCATCCCGGGGTGAGTATCGAAAACACAACACAACAGAACAAAGGACACAGCAGCATGACTGCACCTCCTGACAAAAACAAAGACTTTGACTGATAACTTCATTTTAACTGCAAAATGTATATACCTGTACATATTTCACTGTGTTTAAATGTCCTGACTGTCGGGAGCATGTCAGGATTTGAAGATAACCTCTTCTATAAAACCCACGTAAGTCTACATGGGAACTGAACTATCTGCTACCCACTGGCGCGATCAGTAGAGTCCCTATTTGTGGCCACCCCAGGGTGGACTTCATGCAACCTGTATATAGTAGACATCTCGGGAGCGCCATGTAAAGGGCAAATAGGAAACTACGAGCGGGGACTCCAGGGTAGATGTGTACAGCTGAACAGGACCACCAGCCCAAGGGGCTAAGTCCCCCGGCCTACGGAAGGGAAGACCCATTTAAAACCCGGTAATTACCCACTCTGTTTCACTGGGCAGGGATGGGGATGCATTTATGCCCTGGTTCCCCAAAATGACTCAATCGTACAGACAAAGTCTACCTATCAGCACTCTACAGTCACCAGGGGACAGTTTACCTGCACCTGCAGCGAGCAGGCATGCTTGAATGTGACCGCCAGCAGACAAATCATATGTGGTCACTGCAATGGCACCCATGATTAGAGTTTTGCTGGAAAAGCACAGCAGGTCAGGCAGCATCCAAGAAGCAGGACAATCAACGTTTCGGGCAATGGGAGATGGCATGGGGCAGGGTGACACTACGCACACAAGATAGCCGCTGAGCCATAGGTTGGCCACCTGACATAAGATGGCCAGCAGACCACAATATGGTGACAGGCAGCAGAACAAACACAGACTCAGCCTGGGGCCACCAGAATGCTGGCACAATGCACTCACAACCGAGTTGATTAGTTTAAGGCGGGTGGAGGAAGAGAATACACATGAGGAAGAGCCAACACCTTTGATAGAAATGCCAACAGCTTGATAAGGACTCAATAAAAAGTGCTGATAGTCAGAGCTGCAGTAATCATCCTTCTCAGGAAGAGCGATTAGTGCCCATTAATACAGCAATGGACTTCCGTGCAGATGGTGGAATTAACAAAGGCTGCACTGGAACTAACAATGACTGCACCGAAACTATCAACGATTCTGCAATGTTTGCAATAAACAAACTATGTTACAAAAACAATAACCTCATCACTGACCTCTTGTATTACAAAATGTATAAAACTATCTTGACATGTGCTCTGGGTTGAGAGAAGAATCACAGCTGACCACTGTGCTGTTGGTGTCTTTGTCTCCCCGGAGCTCCGGTATTTCTTTGTACAATAAACTCTGTTGCTGAACCCCGACTCAGAGTCCGAGGCTGGTGAGTTTACCCACAACAATAGGAAGAGAAGACTTTGCAAGTAGGACTCTGGATATGATGAGTAGAAATTAAGGGAAACATGTAAGAACAGTTCCACCAGCTGGCCAACAGTGGGGAAGGAACCATGTCAAAGGTGAATACGCCCCATCCAGATTGTGATGCCGGCATGGGAGATGGTGTTTGGACTCCTGATCCTCTCTCTCATTTATCACCTTCTTCTTTCTTCATTTTTTTTCTTTTCCTCATCTTTTGATGTCATGGGGAAGCTGGAGCAGTGCCAATAAGCTGCATTGGCTGCAACGGGATCCATGCCTGGAGCGAGGACTACTGGCTGCAGTGGGCCTGGAGCCTGGACTCAGGAACTCGGTGGGTCAGCAATGCTTAGTGCCCCGAAAGAGGCTGCAGTAGCCCCACTGAGGACTTGAGGACTCGATGGGTCGTCAGTTGTGGTGATGTTCGACCAGAAGTTGGCTGCGGCGGTCATGGTGCCCGGAAGTGGACTTGTGCCTGAGGTAGGACATAGAGTGGACTCAGTTGGTCTTCGGCTGTGAGATGGTGGTGCAAGAAGTATGCCTCCTTGAGGCCCAGGATGCCTTGCAAAAGTCCTGGAGCTGTGTTTGTAGACCTATTGTACAGAAGATGAACTCCTTGTATGTAGTTTCTTTTTATTCTTTTTGTAACTCAAAAATGGTGCTGCATTGTGGCAACAAAGCATATTCCACTATATCTTTCCTAGTATATGTGACAGATATATGGATGGATAGATGGATAACTCATACAGCTGGCAGGTTGAGAAGAATGAGAACAGTAATTCACCTTTGCTACCTTTACATTGGCAAATGTTGACAATAGTTGATTTAGTGTTGTGGCAGAAGTGAGAACCCAACTGGAAGAATTCAAACATAGAGTTCTGGGAAAGATGAGTACAGATTTCAGAGATTCAAGTACATCTAAGGATTTTGGAGAGGAAAAGGAGTTTGGAGATATGATAGTAGTTTTCAAGAGCTACGGGTGACCTTTTTGGAGGAGGGGTTTGAAAATGGACCTTTAAACAAAAGAGGGATGAAAGAGAACTATTATAATCTTAGCTAGAATGGGGACCAGCAGATCAGTTGGAGTAGGATTGAAAGAAAATGACCTGGGTCTCATGGGCAAGGTGTGCAGATTGGGTGAGATAGGAGAGAAGTGAAATAATGAACTTGGGGCTTCAGCAAGGATCTGTAGAGGAACAAGCAAGAGTAGTCAGTTGGGCTTGGGAAAGGGAGAGACTGAGCAGAGGTATTGTTAGAGGTGAGCATAGGAGGCATGTGAGAGGGAATTAACCAAAATGCTTTGCAAGAGGAAAGAAAAGGCCGTGGATTATGTTAATGTTTCAGGTTGATTCTATAATAACAAACAGTTGGAACAGCCTTCTCTGCTATTCAATGGTGACCACAGCTGATTTTTCTGCTTCAACTACATTTTCCCACCTGCTCCTCATATCCCCACGAGACTAAAAATCCTTTTACCTTACACTTATCAACGATAGAGCATCCATACCAGTTGAGATAAATAATTTTAAAGATTAGATTTGATTACATTACAGTGTGGAAACAGACCCTTCGGCCCAACAAGTCCACACCGACCTGCCAAAGCTCAACCCTTACCTAACACTACAGGGAATTTAGCATAGCCAATTCATCTGCACATTTTTGGACCGTGGAAGGAAACCGGAGCAAACCCACACGGACATGGGGAAAACATGCAAACTCCACACAGTCAGTTGCCTCAGGCAGGAATTGAACCCGGGTCTCTGGCGCTGTAAGGCAGCAGTACTAACCATTGTGCCACCGTGCCACCCACTCTGTTTCCACTCTGTGACCTTTCTCATTATTGACTAAAATGATCGACCAATTAATTCATTTTCTGTCATTTATTTTATGGAAACAAAATCAAGACCGAAGTCCTCAATTAATCACAATTCTATTAATCACAGAGGATTTCCTTAAAGTAAGAACATTGTGACAATCCCCTGAGAATTTGAGCAGCAAGGTGCATGACCTGATTTGGTCTGTAACAACCTGGAATGTGTCAGAAGTCAGATGACACCAAGTTATAGGCCAAGAGGTTTGTTTTAAATCACCAGGGGCAATGCTATGAAAGCTTATGATTTCAAATAAACCTGTAGTACTATAACCTGGCATTGTCTGACTTCTGAGCTTGTCCACCCCAGTCCAGCACTGGCACCTCTGCACCATGACAACCTGCAATGCTCATGGAATCAATTCCCTTGCTGTTCATGAACAACATTCCATTGCATCTATTAACAAACGGCTCTGGGACACACAGAGTCTTGAATTCTGCCAACTGTCCCCTGTATGCTATTGTTGGTCGGATGGAACCTGTGGTTTCAAGGCTTGTACCTTTTGAGATAGACCCTTACTGAAAACAGAAATAAGAGAAGAAACTGAAACTGAAATCTGATCCTTTCAGTTTCTCAGGAAACTAAGACTGAAACTGGGCTTGAAAAGCATAGCTTCTGGGGAGAAGAACACTGTTAAAATCACATAAAGGAATATCGAACCATCTCAACACAGGTGCTGATTCACTAGTACAGTACAGACAGGCTGGGTAAGGGTGAGATCCAGAAATTGAAAATCTGCTGTAGCAACTGTTCTGTTATTTGAAGATTACAGAGATTGATATAGATCACCAGGATAATCATAAATGGAGATGAGGAAGATTTGCCACCTTCCGTAAAAACCATGCTTGTTGGACTCAGATTGTTTATGTACTTTTGTTGATTGGAGATCCACCAAAGTCTTAGATTACTTACAGTGTGGAAACAGGCCCCTTGGCCCAACAAGTCCACACCGACCCGCTGAAGCACAACCCACCCAGACCCATTCCCCTAACACTATGGGCTATTTAGCATGGCCAATTCACACAACCTGCACATTTTTGGACTGTGGGAGGAAACCCACACAGACAATGTGCAAACTCCACACAGTCACCTGAGGCAGGAGCTGAACTCGGGTCTCGGCTGCTGTGAGGCAGCAGTGCTAACCACTGTGCTACTGTGCAGCCCAAATCTTAGACCAGCAGCTGGAATTCTTTGCAATGAAAATGGAATTAAGTAGGACCTTGTAACTGGGATTGATGACATAAAGGCAGAGTGGAGTGCCAAATCAATTTATAAGATTGGTCTCAGTTGTACTTGCCACATAGTGTAAAACTTGGAGTTTATAATCAATCATGATATTCCTGTTTCTTCATATTTGACTTACATTGATTCTGTGTTTTAGTGTATAAGAAGTTTTCAAAGATTGTTGCTTTTTTGACTCTTGGATCATTCTTTTCCCTGTGGAAAACTGTGGAATCTTATGCTTCATTCTTTCAGTAGATAACTAGATTTTGAATATGTTTTGAAAGAAAAAGTCTAATAATCTCTCCTGAGATCAAAATATGTTGTAAAGCTATTTACTTAGTGTCCTCTTCTTTCACTTATCAGTGGGTGGAAAGTAATTTCATAAAATTACTGTGTGGTATCAGATCAAAGTATCAAAATGAGTTCTTGCTTGGTATTCAATGTCAGAGGTGTATTTTGCATCGGTTATGTTGTTTTAGGTTAGGGCTTCATTTTCACATTTATCGGCTGAGAGAAATTTCTATTTTATTCACTATTTAAAACAATCTGGCAACCTGTGAGGTCCAATTTCCAAAAGTTATATCTGGCAAGACATGACAATACATGAGACTTTAACACATTAGAAAGCCTTTGTTAGAAACCCAAGAATAATAAATATCCTCCCACAGTCCAAAGATGTGCAGGTCAGGTGAATTGGCCATGCTAAATTGCCAATAGTGATAGGTGCATTAGTCAGAGGGAAATGGGTCTGGGTGGGTTACTCTTCAGAGGGTCGGTGTGGACTTGTTGGACCAAAGGGCCTGTTTCCATACTGTAGGGAATCTAATCAAATCATTATCTTTTGTGAGTGTGAACTATGGAAAAATGAAATCCTGTAACACAGAAAGAAAAAGTGCCATGAAGCTGAGTGTGATAAATCTGCTCGATGACATGTATATAGAGTATACCAGGATTGATGTGTTTTATGTGTGTGTCTCCTTTTAGTGCCAATTGTCTCTTACTAAATGACAACATATTTCTGTTTCGCATCACCGCAATTTTAACATTGATGATTCAAATAATAGAAATCATTTTATTTTGGGTTCAATTCTGTAATTCAATGCTTGTAAGGTCATTGCAGTGAACTGGTAGTGCCCCTCTCTATGAGCCAGGAAGCCTAGGTTCAAGTCCCACCTGCTCTATAGGTGTGTAATAACATCCTTGAACAGGTTGATTAGGAAATATCCAATTCTATGCTTGGATACAAAGGAGGAATTTCTAACTGTAAGTTCCAGGGGACTTATGTGCTCAGAGGCAAGTTAAAAACCAGAAATGCAGACATGTCTGACAGCTAGCAGGAAAACATCAACATTTACTATGAGGACATTTGCTAGCGTGTGAGAGATCCCATGATATGGATGAGTCTGACATTTATATGTGTTAAATGCTAATCAACTGCAGTTTTAACCTTGGACTCTAAGCAAACTACTTCCTGTGCACTAAATTAACAGATAAGGAATTCAACGGTTATTGAGAAGATTTGTAGCTCAGGTTGAGGTTCAAATGTAAGTTTGCTTGCTGAGCTGGAAGATTTGTTTTCAGATGTTTTGTCACCATGTGAGGTAACATCATCAGTGAGTCTCCGGTGAAGCACTGGTGGTATGGCCCTCTTTTTATTTACGTGTTTAGGCTTCTTAGGGTTGGTGACAATGGGACTTGTTCAGTGAGTGTCCCTCCTTTCTTTTGGAGGTGATTTCCGATACTTTGGAGATAATTGCTGCTACCTTGGAATTTGTTTTGCCTTGATCTACACTTACCTGTTGTCAGCCTTCAAAGCAGCATGGGAACATGCATGAGCAAATCTTGAAAATGCCACTCAGAGTCACAGCGATGTGCTCTACCAGGCACAACATTGGGTAGCAATGAAGAATGGAGATGCCTGAGGAAGAAGGTAATACTGGTTGTGGTCGATTAGTTTAATAGCTATGTTTATAGAATTCAATATGTTAATTGAAAACAGAGCTATTTGAAAAACATATTTCTATAGAAACCCATGCAAATGTTTGGTTTCATCCATGAAATGTGAAACAAATAAAAGTATGCAAGAACAAAGTTAGGTAGACTTTTTTAAAAAATTCATCATGGGATGTGGGCATCACCGGCTGAGCCAGCATTTATTGCCTGTCCCTCGTTGCCTTGGAGAAGATGGTGGTGAGTTGTTTTCTTGAACTACTGCAGTCCACGTGTTGATGCACAGTGCCACAAGGAAGAGAATTCCAGGATTTCCAGAACTTCATGAATACATGCAAAAACAATGTATTTTAATGTTTATTGCCTCATATCTGGATTGTTTATCTGGATGTGAAAAGCTGTGGATCTTCAGTAGACTCTTCTGCAGCCCTGGAAGGTGAAGATTGAAGATCATCAGATTGCTCTTCTATTACTTTGGAGATAGAGGATTGAGTATCTTTGAAGATGGTTTTTAAAAGCATAGAGAGCCTCACATGTAGCAGGCAATGGCTCCTATGAGTTGAATGAACACAAACTTCTCGGGAATACTGAGGTTTAGTCTGCATTTGCTCCTTTACATCGTTGAGAACATGGTAAGAATGTGCATTACTTCAAATCAGGAATGTGTTATTAGAATCATAGGTAATAAATTAAAAACTACTTTTTTGTGATACGATATTCAGCGAAATTGCAGGAATTGGGGACTACCTGTAAAACATCTGCATCTTCAGAGGAGAAGGAGCCAGATTTTGCATGGGCATCTGTGATCTTTCACTTTACTGTCACAAGATGCACACTTCTCTTATTTGACAACCCAATTGCCTCTTAATTACCAAGGTGGTGGTATCTAAACTGATGGAAGGTGGATGAATGTTATGTGATTGCACTCAATCAGAGCAAATGATCTCCTCTGAAGACTCATCATGCTTCTTCAGTGGTAATATCTCAGTGACTTCCAAGAGACATTTTAAAGATGGAAGACATGATATTGGGGCTGTAAAGGTAATAGGAGCCTTAGCCACTATTGTGTAGATCATCATATTGTAATGGCAGGTAACAACAGGTTTGCATGCATGAGTATTCTACACCATGTAACTATGCTTTATATAATTATGAGTCACTGAGAGAGCCCAAAGCCCATCACCAATGAGCAAACCTTCAGTATCTTCGCTTCTGCTACTCTCAAGGCAGCCATGACTGCAGGACCTCCACTGGTTCTCTGGCTCTCTTCCTCTTCGAAGTGAATAGAGGTGGAGAAAATGTTGAGAGGATGAAATTAAATTTGTGATGGGTCACTGTGAGGGATAGGTGTGATACGCAAAGAGATGACAGTAAGTGTCAGTGGTAATCAGTCAGATGGAGATGTGAAGAGGGAAAGAGAGGGAAGTGTTCACTGGAAGTTGAGTGACATTCAGGAGAAGGCTGAAGAGCACAGTATGTGGAAGTTTACAGATGAATAAGGAACGCTATTCATCTTTCCTGCCTTGATTAGGACACTTCATCCTCTTCCAGCACTGTATCCAGGAGCAAAAACACCACACTTCTGTTGTAGATCTTTTCTAGTACGTCTGGTCACACTTGCTTGTTCTTCGTAGCTTCCTTTTTCCTCTATCTGTGTTTCACTTCCTTTATACAGAGCAGGGTTACAGTTTCTCCTCTGTGCGCCACAGAGAATCGAAATAACTTTATTGGAGGTCACAAAAGTAATGTATTTTGTTAGTTTGCATGTATCATGTAGGCTTAGTTACTAAAAGGGTGCTAAAAATCAATTTCTTTCACAGCTTCACGTTATCCTGCAGCATGTAAATGCTCTGTGTCAATCATCCATAGGAGCCATAATAGAACAAAGGATACTGAAGCCAATGGCAACTGCAACAATAGTTCTGACATTTGGGGATATTTTCTAAAGAGTTACTATTAACCAGAAAAATTGAAACATAACAATGCCAGTCACTCTTGTCTGAATAGAATGACCTATTGTTGTCCACCAAGTGGTAAAGTACATGCATATTTCTTACTTCCAAGCAAATTTAACTCTGTGTCATGCCGTTGACAAAATAACAGATGAATTCCCCAATTGTGCTTCATGCTGAAAGGATTGGGAAATGGGAAACTTGTTTGCCGGGAACAAACTACATTGGGATCTGACAGCAATATATTTAAACTTGATGTGTGTAATCCCTCAATGATGGAGGAGGACTGGCTCTTAATGGGTCTTTGAGAAGAATACTTTTTTCCTGATTTATTGCTGGAAAAAAATATTTTTGGCTAACTGACTTAAGCAGAATACACTTCAATCCAGATCTGCAACAAATATAAATGATTAAACTTCAGTTGCCTTACAACATGCAGAACTCTGAAAAGCAAATCATTCATTGTCCAAAACAGTAGTTAGACTGCACAAATTAAGGTGCAAGTCAGGGAGGTTGGGGGTCGGAAGGAGGTGAGATCACTGTTGCAGCTCATGAGAACTGGCATATAATATAACATTACAACTCCTACCATATACAGCAATTATACAAAAAAAGCGCAAAGCTTCCTGTGTGAATAATAGTTTGGATCCGCATTTCTCTCCATTTCACTTGGATTTATGTTTGAGCCATTTGCATTGTTTCAGTCCTGCACCACCTTCAAAAAGTAAGCCGCTCAGTGCACTTGGTATTAATTGCATTCTATTGCAAATTATGGTATAGTACGTACTGGAGATATCACTGAAGTCGGAAGTGCAGGAGTGTACAACTTGTTGGAGAACATGTGTTATCATTTTGCTTGTGTGCTTGTCGTGTTACACCTCAAATACCATCCATATGTTGATAATTATAAACCACCTGCATACCTATGTAGCCTAATCAGTGTGATGAAAGCCGTGCCAGACATTTTAAACCTGATACATGTAATAGAGCCAGGAATCAAAGTAGCAAGAGACCATTTGGTATTCACCATGCATTGCTGTAGTCTAAACAGATCTTTAGACACTATTTTACATTTGTACTTCTTTACAGTTTTGGTCCTTTATATTCTCAATAGCTTTGATTTATATAACATTCAAGGAGTTACACGTCAATTAAAACGTGTCATTTGATGTAGACCAGTCACATTGAGAACTACTGAAAAGTCAGCATATTTCTAGCTGCTGACCTCCCATTAAGGTGAGAGCAGAAGATTGGGAGGACTTCATAGAAACTTAAGGCTGTTGTTCTTCAGAGTCTCTCAGTGGAAGGGAAAGGCAGCAAAATGGATTTATCCACTGCCAGCCAGAGAAATGCTTCAAAACATGGGAAGAATCAAGGCTAAATGTCAAAAACCGATGTTTTTGCTCACCTACATCCATTCTCCTAGCTCAGTGTGTACAGGCTATAAAGCAACAGAGTCCTCAAGGGGGAATGAATGAGTGCCGAGGTTAATGTTGAGACTATGCCAACACCCAGGACAGTAGAGGTGTTCTTAAAGAGCACCTTCCTGTGAGCAGTTGTCAATTTCTATACCATTGCTAATTTCAAAACCCAGCATCACAAAGTAAGTCATTGTTTGCTTCAAAAATCCATATGACCAGTGAATGGTGCATAATAATAGCACGAAAGAATTGATGGCCGTGTCCACTGGACTGTTAAGCTAGAACTTTCATTGTTTGCTGGATGTAATAATGTCCATCTCATTTACACATCCAGTTGTTTGTCTATTGTTTACCAACACCTCATCAACATGAGCCTGACCTGGTCTCCATTAGATTTTCCTAAATAGCTACAGACAAGATCATCTGGAGAGGGGAGCTTGCGTACATTGTAGCTCAAAGGAGCAAGTGGATTTTTAGGACTAACTGCTTCGGTGGAAATCCTCTAAGTAGTAGTTTGTTAATTTTAATAAGCTAATTGATTCTTAGGGTTTTTGGGGTTTAACTTTCATCTCAGGTTTCTTGGCATTTCACCTTGCAAAATCAAGGTGTACCAACAGTGACAACTGAGGGGTCAGAAGAGAATGACAGCCACAAGTCTTATTCGTGCTGAAACCTCACAGATGCAGAAACAATGTTTTCCCTGAGTGGGGGGATGTACAACCAGGAGAGACCATCTGAGGATAAAAGGCTCTTAAGTCAAACAAACACAAGTGAGTGCGGTATGCTACTGAATTTTACCATGAGATAGCTGGGATAGCTAATTCCAATGGCTGTGGATGGAAAGAGTCCGTTGACGTCCTGCTCCTATTCCCCTGCAGACGTTCATTGTGAGATTGATGGAAGACCATCTCCAGTTCTCTACCTCTCCCTGAGGTTCTGTGCTGTCTACATTTGGAGAGACCTTGGTCCCGCCTTTTTGTTCATGTGGATACATAAGTTCCCATGACACGATAATGAAGAACAGCAGAGGAGTTATTTGCAGTTTGCCAGCCAATATCTATCCCTCAATCAAAATCAGCAAATACTTTTGCAGAATATGGATGTTAGACTGCAATGCTGACACAACCAAAACAGAAGCAGAGGGAGAAATGTACCTCTGCATTGAGAGGAGGGTTTGCAGCAGTGGTGTACAGACAGAACACAGCATGAGGAAATGCATAGAGATATACATAATTTTAAGATTTCTTGGTGTGAGGAGTAATGTGCTGGTGTCAGAATGAAAAGGAACATTAGGAAATTTGTGAAGACATGTCATAGAGTCATAGAGATGTATAGCATGGAAACAGACCCTTCGGTCCAACCTGTCCATGCCGACCAGATATCCCAACCCAATCTCGTCCCACTTGCCAGCACCCGGCCCATATCCCTCCAAATCCTTCCTATTCATATACCCTACAAATGCCTCTTAAATGTTGCAATTGTACCAGCCTCCACCACATCCTCTGGCAGCTCATTCCATACACGTACCACCCTCTGCGTGAAAATGTTGCCCCTTAGGTCTTTTTATATCTTTCCCCTCTCACCCTAAACCTCCCTGACCCCAGGGAAAAGACTTTATCTATTTATCCTATCCATGCCCCTCATAATTTTGTAAACCTCTATAAGGTCACCCCTCAGCCTCTGACGCTCCAGGGAAAACAGTCCCAGCCTGTTCAACCTCTCCCGAAAGCTCAAATCCTCCAACCTTGGCAACATCCTTGTAAATCTTTTCTGAACCCTTTCAAGTTTCACAACATCTTTCTGATAGGAAGGAGACCAGAACTGCACACAATATTCCAACAGTGGCCTAACCAATGTCCTATACAGCCGTAACATGACCCCCCAACCCTTGTACTCAATACTCTGACCAATAAAGAAAAGCATACCAAATGCCTTCTTCACTATCCTATCTACCTGCGACTCCACTTTCAAGGAGCTATGAACCTGCACTCCAAGGTCTCTTTGTTCAGCAACACTCCCTAGGACCTTACCATTAAGTGTATAAGTCCTGCTAAGATTTGCTTTCCCAAAATGCAGCACCTCGCATTTATCTGAATTAAACTCCATCTGCCACTTCTCAGCCCATTGGCCCATCTGGTCCAGATCCTGTTGCAATCTGAGGTAACCCTCTTCGCTGTCCACTACACCTCCAATTTTGGTGTCATCTGCAAACTTAGTAACTGTACCTCTTATGCTCCCATCCAAATCATTTATGTAAATGACAAAAAGTAGTGGACCCAGCACCAATCCTTGTGGCACTCCACTGGTCACAGGCTTCCAGTCTGAAAAACAACCCTCCACCACCATCTGCCTTCTACCTTTCAGCCATTTCTGTATCCAAATGGCTAGTCCTCCCTGTATTCCATGAGATCTAACCTTGCTACTCAGTCTCCCATGGGGAACCTTGTCGAATGCCTTACTGAAGTCCATATAGATCACATCTACTGCTCTGCCCTCATCAACTTTCTTTGTTACTTCTTCAAAAGACTCAATCAGGTTTGTGAGACATGATTTCCCACGCACAAAGCCATGTTGACGATCCCTAATCAGTCCTTGCCTTTCCAAATACATGTATGTTCTGTCCCTCAGGATTCCCTCCAACAACTTGCACACCACTGAGGTCAGGCTGTTTACCATCCTTCTTAAACAGTGGCACCACGTTTACCAACCTCCAGTCTTCTGGAACCTCACCTGTGACCTTCGATGATACAAACATCTCAGCAAGAGGCCCAGCAATCACTTCTCGAGCTTCCCACAGAGTTCTCTGGTACACCTGATCAGGACCTGGAGATTTATCCACCTTTAACCATTTCAAGACATCCATCACTTCCTCCTCTGTCATCTGGACATTTTGCAAGATGTCACCATCTATTTCCCTACAGTCTATATCTTCCACATCCTTTTCCACAGTAAATACTGATACAAAATATTCATTTCGTACCTCCCCCATTTTCTGTGACTCCACACAAAAACCACCTTGCTGATTTTTGAGGGGACCTATTCTCTCCCTGGTTACCATTTTGTCCTTAATATATTTGTCAAAACCCTTTGGATTCTCCTTAATTCTATTTGCCAAAACTATCTCATGTCCCCATTTTATCCTCCTGATTTCCCTCTTAAGTATATTCCTAGTCCCTTTATACTCTTCTAAGGATTCACTCGATCTATCCTGTCTATAGCTGACATATGCTTCCTTCTTTTTCTTAACCATGTATAGCATTGAATGTGCTAAAGTATTCACCTTCCCTGCCCTGTTTTAACTCTGAACCATTTTCAATATTGTATTTATACATGTAGTCCATACATGGTATATTGAATTCTGAAGATGAGAGAAAAAAAATAAAGTTACTATTAGAGTGGAGTCCCAGTTTTACACTATCATCTGTTACCAAATGTGTGCGGCTAGTATGAATAGATGCTATAGAATACATTGACTAGATGCACATCATCTATACTGATATACACTAGCACATCAAGCAACTGTATGAGATTGGCAACATCTGTCTGCAATTCAATCCTGAGAGGCCTTCAGCTTTGCTTTCTTTATTTTGTTGGAATGCTTCTTTCACTTATCATTAAGGAATAGAAGCTGTCTGTGAGACTTGACATGTTGTCACTTCACATCCAATGAGGCATCAAAATGGGCAGCAGACATTTTTTGTCCCCACCTTTAGAATTCATCAACTGTCAGTTTCACAGCATCTATACCAGTCCTGAAATCAAGTCATTTTACTTGTCATCACACCTGTTCAGGCAAAAGACAGATGTTAATGCAAAAACTAATTGCAGCAGAGTTGCACTTACTTCCAAGTTTCCTGCAAATAACCAGATAAGACCCCCACACTCCCCACCGCCTCCCCTTGGAGCAGGGATGAGGAAGTTAAGATTATTTATGTTAAGATTACAGTGCATTTTTTTTTAGCTGTGGTGATGATCAATTCCAGTTGCAATGATTATTATTCATTGCTCAATGCTTATTATTCATTGCTGCACACAGAAAAGAGATAAGGAAACTTAACAGTAGATAAGGTTGTTAATTCACCATGGAAATCAGCAGACCCATGGTTGGAGGGTGAGATTGCAGGGGTCCTGAATGAGGTTGAGAATTATAAATGCGTGATGAAAACTGTCTTTTTCAGAAATACTATGGGTAACTGACATGAACATCGCTCTGGCATTTGCTTGCATAGAACCTTTGTTTGCATGAACCACACAAACATGAGAGGGTTCAATTCTCCCCGCAACATGCTGTCAAGTTAAAATTTCCCTTAATGTTTCAATTAGCGGCAACATTTGCTTAGCTGTAATGTAAGCCACTATATCATTATATAAGTTTCTAGCTGATTAAATATGCAGGACAGTAATAGATGAAAGTCATATTTATGCGGAAAGGTTTATTTATAATTTTTTTTTAAAAAAAGCACTAAGTGAATCATACAGTACCTACAGTGTGGAAGCAGATCATTCAGCCCATCAAGTCCACACCAATCTTCTGAACAGCATCCCACACAGACCTACCACTGTAACCCTGAATTTCCTGTGGCTAAGCATTTCCACCTAACCTGCACATCACTGAACAATATGGGCAACTTAGCATGGCCAATCATCCCTACGCTGCACATCTTTGGACTGTGGGAGGAAACCAGAGCACCCAGAGGAATCCCATGCAGACATGGGGAGAATGTGCATTTTCCACATAGGCAGTCACCCAAGGCTGCCAAGGAATCAAACCCATGGCGCTGTGAGATAGCAGTGCTAACTACTCAGCCACCGTGCCACCCTGATGGGTGAAATGTATTCAATGTGATCCTTCTTGAACCAGTAGGACATAATATCTTTCTACATGCACTGATCTTCTTTTGTCCTGGAGAAGATAGTTGTGCAATCAAAACCCAAATTCTGCAGGAATCAGGAAAATTAGAATCTCCAGAGAAGTGAAGCAATCCTGAATAAATGTTAGAACTGGGGCCTAACCGTGGCCAGTTACCAATGGTCTTCATCCTGTTATTGTAAAGAAGTGTCTAGCAAGATAATAAATGCATTGATTTTAATTTTCCAAAACTCCCTAGCTTTGAGGGAAATCCCATCAGATTGAAAAATAGCAAATGTAATTCTTATATCCAAAAATGAAGGGAGACAAATGGCAGGAAACTATGAGGCAGTTAGTTCAACATCTATCATGGGAAAGGGCTGGAAGAAGTTATTAAATGCAAGAAGTCATTTAAACAGAACATTGAACTATATTTAGACATATTCAAGGTCATTAGGCAGCCAACATCGTTTTGTGAAAAGGAAATCATGTTCAACAAATCTCATGGAGTTCTTTGAGGAAGTAACATGTTCTGGATAAAGGAGAACAAGTAGATGGACTGCACTTCAATTCTGACAAGGAAATTAATAAGGTGTCACAACACAGATGAGATCTGGATTTCCAGAAGAAAAAAAATTAAAGAGATGAAAGACAAACTTTATAAATGATTTGGAGGAAGGGGCAGATAAAGGTACGATTCCCAAATTTGCTGGTGACACAAAGAGCGGAATGAAAGTAAGTTGTAAAAAAACACATAAGGAGGCTACAAAAAGATGTAGGTAGCTGAAGCGAACAGGAAAATATCTGGCAAATTTCACACGGAAAAATGTGAAATTGTCAATTTTGGCAAGAAAAAACAAAAAAAGAATTGTGCTATCTAAATAGTGGAAGAATGCAGAGCTCAGAATTGCCCAAAGATCTAGTCCGCCTAGTAAATTGTAAGGGGCTGGTTTGAAAGTTCAACAAGTAATTAGAAAAGCTAATGATTTATTGCAAGAAAAGTCGAATACAAAAGTAGAGACATTAAGCTTCAGTTATGCAAGGCACTGGAAAGACCACAGCTGGAGTACTGTGTTGGTCTCCTTATATAAGTAAGGATATAAATGCATTAGAATAAATTCAGTGAGGTTTTACTAGATTACTAGCTGTAATAGGTGGAATGTTTTATGAGGAAAGGTTAAACAGGTTAGGCTTGTTTCCATTAGAGTTTAGAAGCTTAAGAGGTGACTCAATTGAAACATATATGCTCCTGAGAGGTCTTTACGGGGTGGAAGTGCAGAGGATGCATCCTCTTATGTGAGAATCTAGAACTAGGAGTTACTGTTTCATAAAAAGGGGTCACCCATTTAAACAGAGCAGAGGTGATTTTTTTCCTGACAGCCAGTCATGATTTTTTTGAACTCCCTTTCTGAAAAGCCATTGGAATCAAAGCCTTTGAATATATTTCAAACAGAAGAGGATAGACTCTTGGTGAGCAAGGGATGGAATGTTATTTGGGGGTTGTAGGGATATCAATTTGATCAGATCAGATGAATGGTAGAGTCGTCTCAAGGTGGCGAATGGTCTATTCCTGTTTCTTGTTCATATGTTTGTATGTCCTTGGCATGCCTCTTTAAGAAGTTTGGAGATGTATCACCCCACTCACGTATACATTGCACAATAAAAGTTTTCACGTTTGGTGAGTAGAATATTTCCAAAAAGCAAACATGATAGCATTTTACCTCCCATACTGCCATTTCCCCCACCTCCCCAATGAAAGAAATAGCTACATTCCACATCATAGACAGTTCCCTTGCATACTTACAGTTCAGTGTGTAAATGGGGGCGCTTCAATATATGGTCTTCCTGTGTTAGCAACAAAAAAGTCTTTGTGAAATGGAAATTTCAAGTGCTACTTTTAAGGTATTCTGTCTGCTTACATTTGCTTAGCTGATGTGACAAGGAGGTAATTAGTGTGCACAATGTAATCATCAGGATATTGTCAGATCATAATTCTTAATGTGGATTTTTGGACAGTGAAAGACCTTCCAATGAAATGCAAATTGAAACCACATGAGGGGCATTATTGAATTAGTGAAGGCATGGTCACTACAATTCCTCTTCTCCGTGTTGTCAAGGTTTAAATTAATACCTCTAGGTTGATTTTTAATACATGACACTGTTATGGTATTTTGTCAAGCACTGTAAATCAGGTCGTATGGTCAGATCCCAGCACACTTACTCTTCATTTCTTGTTGTGTCAAGGCATACATAATGCCTACCCAGTCATGTCATGTCAAACTGGATGTGAATCTTTCTATTAAAGCAACATATTTGCAGGGAGTCACCTTTAATGGACAGTTCTTGCCTTCGCTATGAAATAAACTTACAACTACAAACAGGTTATTTTCCTCACACGTTTTGAGCCTGTTAACTTGCTTCAATTTGACTTGTGTTCTGATGGCAACATTAAAAGTTATTTGCCACAGGTACCTTACAATTCACAAGTTTATCCATTATCATTTGTATCATCTTCATCAGCTTGAGAAAACCATTGAACCTTCTGAGCTTATGCCAGTCTGCATAAAGAGGGAATCAGGAATCTAATGTTCAATTATATCTACAGATTCCTGCCAGGCGCAGTTGGCTTTGTTTAATTATGTGGATTGGATTAGTGTTGCTGGAAGAGCACAGCAGTTCAGGCAACATCAAAGGAGCAGTAAAATCGACGTTTCGGGCAAAAGACTTTTGTTTAATTATGTAACTAGTCCAACTAACACACAGAGATTCGCTCTTTATCTTTGCAACAGAAACAGGAAGGTAGATTATTTTGGCAACAAAAGTGGGGAAACAGGAATGAAGATTTTTATCTGAATTGCTATAAATTAAGAGAAGGGAGTCCTTATACATTAGTCAATGAAGTCACACACGCAGATGCAGGAGGCGTTGAATACAGAAAATGATATGTTGGCTTTCTTAACAAAGAAATTTGAGCACAGGAGCAGGGATGTCTTACTGCAATAATACAGGACCTTGGCGAGACCACACCTGGAATATTGTGTGCAGTTTTGGTCTCCTTATCTGGGGTAGGATGTTCTCACTGTAGAGGGAGTGCAATGAAGGTTTACCAGTCTAATTCCTAGAATTGTGACTGACATATAAGGAGGTTGAACCAGTCAAGACTATATTTGCCAGAGTTCAGAAGAATGAGGTAGGATTTCATAAAAACCTATAAAATCCTAATTAGATTAGGGAAGTTCAAATATGCCCAGCAGCAGGGATGTTAAAAACCAGGCATCACAGTCTAATGATATGGGGCAAATCATTTAAGAATGAGGAGAAATTTCTTCATTTAGAGAGTGGTCAGCTTGTGGAATTAACTACTACAGAAAACAGTCAGGTCCAAAACTTTGTATTATTTCAAGAAAGAGTTAGATATAGGACTTGGGACTAAAGGGACTAAATATATGGGGGAAGATTGGGAACAAGCTATTTGGACGATCAGTTATGATCATAATAAATGGTGGAGCATGCTGGAAGAGCCAAATAGCCGAATCTTTCTCCTATTTTCGATCTATTTTTCTGACTATGTATGAATCCTGCAATCATAAGTCTATTGGAGACTTTTCTAAATAAATGACAGAGACAAAAACCTGTTTTCTCTGCATGTATTGCTTTATGTTGCTTATCCTACAAATATCAATAAAACTAGTACCAGAGACAGTGTTGGGGGGCGGAATAAACATCTGAATGATTAGAGGTCACATCTAGTAGGGCAACTCTAACAGACAGGCTTAGATCAGGCTGAAGTCCTACAAAAATGTCAAACTGGTGAAAGGCAGCTCTCAATGGAAAACTGGGGAAATTTGCATTGAGAAAGATTTTTTTTTTGGAGATTGCTAATGATCCCAGATCATGATCTCAGAAGCTAAAAAGGAAGCATGCATTTTAGTAAGCTGTGTTGTTACAACCATAAATTTATTGCTGCATGAACAAATCTATACATTTTTCTTTTGACCGTCAATATTGATGATCCATCAAAAGGAAAAATTTATATTAATTGTAATTTCTGTCTGATATTACAGCTGTCTCTTTCTCAGAGCCTCTGTTTCTGTTGAGATGTAAAACAATTAGTCGAACAATGATTTCTCACAGAGAATCCTCAGTGCCATATATAACAATTTCTAACAATCTTTCCTCAATTTCTCAATAGTACATTAATTGAGAATTTGTAAAGAATGGCAAATATTGCACATTAAATATCTCCCGCCCATATCTCTCCTCCTTTTCAGGCTTGTCATAACATCCCCATGCTGTACTGTGATACATTCCAAACTGTATGCATTAAATCCTGTGGGATCATCTTTTAGTCTCTGGGCAGATATAGTAGACAAGAGGTTATGCACCTGGACCAACAGACCACCACTGGAACTTGTAAAATTGAGTTCAATAAATCTGACTTTTTAACGGTCTGGTGCTAGAAAACGACAATGCAAGCCGCTGTTTTCTTGTAAAAACCTTATTTGTTTACTTATGATCTTCTGTGAAGGAATCTGTCAAAATTGCCTGTCTAGCTTTGATATGGTTCCAGTCTCACTTTGTATTGGTGCTTCTCAATATTAAAGGGTGACTGGGTGTGGGTAATAAATGATGCCTGCTAATCATTCAATTCCATTAAGGAACAAATAGTTTTAAAAAAAATTCTCATCAATCAACTTCTTGCAACATTCTTATCCTTTAACTGTATTGGATAGGTCTAATTTTAAATTCCCAAGGGTCTAATGTATCTTTGTTGTGATGAACATTGAAAAACAGAGTTTATGTTGGAGTTTATGTTTGGTACAACAGTAAGTGTAATACAGTACTCATTTATGTCTATTGACTACAAAACAGCATTGCATAGCATGACAATTCTGCAAGAAATAAATAAACAGTCAAAATAAAAATCAAGAAGTTGCAAGACATTAGATTTCTGGAAGCAGCAGTATATGCAAGGTGACATTGGTTCAAAATGAAGAACAATGCATGGCTTGAGTGTTAATGATTTCACCAGCTCAAGGAGAAGGTCCACAAACACATTTCCAAAGCAACTTGGGATAGACCACAAAAATGACCTTGCCCATATCAGAGCATGAATAACCAACAGCAGGATCCTCCCTTCTGGGCCCCAGTGCCAATTTTAAAACCCCTACCTCCACTTAGTTTTGACTCCGCATCCAACATGCAGACTTAGTCCATTTGTCAGGGGTTGCCTGTTTGGTCTGGTTGAGGTCACAGGTGAGGTATAGAGCTGAATTCACCAGGAATCACCTGTTCGGTGGCCTCAGTGCAATACCTCTCCTAGTGACAATGTCAGTAGCGTAGCACTGTCAGTTCCGATTGCTGAAGGCTTGATGAAGCAGAATTTCAATCTGCAGAGGGCTAGAAGTCTCAGCTCATATCTCCTAATTGCCTAATCTTAGCCTGTTCCCCATCAGCTTCTCAACCAGTGACATTTTTGGTCCAAACTGCTGGGCACACCAGATGTCCAGCTTAACCTGTGCGCCAACAATTTACAGCCAGATCTCAATTTCCACAGCTCCTCAATGTCATCTGTCAAAGTTGAGTAGCCTGCAATCTGCAGCTAGAGTCAACTAACTGACAGGAGCTCCAGAATTAATGGGAGCACATAATTAGAAAAGTCAGATGGGTGAACATTTTGATAAGAAGTTCATATAACACATTTGAGACAGTTTAGCAGAAAAGCACCTTCTGGAACTGATCAGACTGTATGTTACAATAGATTTAGTACTGTGTAATACATTATGTTTACATAATAACCTCAGATCAATGACATCTCTTGGTAGCAGCAACCACAATATGATTGAACTTTATATCCACTTTGAAAGGGAGAAGAGTGGGTCTATGATTAGTATTTTAAACTTAAATAAAAGCTACTATGTAGGCACGAAAGCTGAGCTAGCTGAAGAGAATTAGAATATTAGGTTACGGGATGCAGTGGGAGACATGTGAAGGGGCATATCCGAATAAATGAGGAGCCTGCTGTTTGTTTATTCAGGATTCTCAGTATAAGCACATGCTTAATGTAAAGAAAATATCCAAGGGGAGGATTCACCATTTATACTTAACTAAAGAAATTAAGGGGAACATAAAACTGATGGAAAACAACACATATAATCACGGAAAAAAAAGAGTGGCTGGTCAGGTGACTGGTCAGGATACAAAAAATGACAGAGAATGACTAAAAAGTTAATCAGGTCAAATAAAATAAGACCATGAGAGGAAACTATCTAGAAAGGAAATTAAAAGAAAGCAAGAGATTAAGTAAGTATTTCAAAAGGAAAAGAGTAAGTTGAATGACTGTTGGTCCTGTAGAGGATGAAAATGGGAAGTTAATGGTTTTTATCTTCACTACAGAGGATATAAATAAAACCCCAATAATACTTGTAAACCCAGAGATTGATGAAAGAGTAAACAGTTGAAATTTTAATCACTAGGGAAGTAGAACTCGGTAAACTGATAGAGCTGCAGGTTAAGTGAGTTTAATTTTGATTACATATCCAGATGTCTTGACCATCCCACAACTCTGGTAAATTCTTAAAACATCTTTTATTTATAATTCTTTACTTGCTACTTAATGTAAGAGATATCTTTGTCTTGAATTCTCTGATAATCTTGGGTTCTACACATGAAAATAGTTTACCAGGTTGAATGTGTAATTGAGTTTGGAGTTTTCTCCACATCAATAATTTCGAAGAGGCCAGATTGCATTGTAATGGAGTGGATCTGTGGTTAAACAGTGTTATTTGAAAATCTTCATTCTCTTCCAAAAGTGACTTACTTGATCATTATGACTACTTCTTCAACTCTACTGTTCGACTAAGGAAATCTTGGACAAATTTCAATATGTTTGAATCTTTATATCCTGCAAAGAAAATGAAATGTTCATTTCCAAATTATGTTCCATTGTCAGAAACACCTTTATCTGGAATTTCTGATACAGTAACACAAATATCTCTTTCAGTACTGTACCTGGACAGCTGTTCTTTAGTCAAAGAATAATATTTTTAAAAACTTCAATCCAACTTAAAAAGTAGTTGATGATAATAAAATAAAACATGCCATTGAAGATAAATAATTCCATTCCTAGTCTTTTCCATTGTCTGGTTGGAAATTTAATTGGTATCAATGGTTCTTTCTGTTCTGGCTGATGCATTGTTCATATTTGGCAAATAGAATATTTTTGAAAATATCCTTTAAGATTCTTAACCTCCACACAGGTGACTGAGATTTTTATCTACATTTGGTGATACCCAAGTGTTTCTTTATAATGGTTTCTTTGAATAAAGTTGGAATAACTAATCCCTTCTTGGCGATTAATATCGCATAAAAATTATGAAGTGTTTACTATGTTCAATGGATATTTTCATGACAGTGCTATTAGCCAACCCTCTATACAATATGGACAGATTTTGATGCAGTCCTGGTCTTTTCCTGGTCCTGACAAATTTGTTTAGGTCTATTCTAATTTGTCGGCCTTGCACTGCAATAACCTAAGCGGGAATATGGCTCAATTTCTTCAGTAAAATTAAGATCTCATCAATAGCTGCTGTGGAGAATACATTTACTGTTGTTTGGAGTTTACTTTCTACATATACTGTTCATAAGCAAATCTCATCAACTTAAACTAAAATCTTGCAGTCCAGTGAATTTCTTTTCAGTAAGTCGGGAAACTAATAGTTTGTGATGTCTCAATAACCACTTTCAGAGTGATGATTTAGTCTGAGAATCTCACACAAGTCCATGTAACTGCGAGAGCTTTTTCTCCATGATTGCGTTTTTCAACTCTGTGTCTGACAATGCTTGAGATACCTCATAAACAGGACTTTGATAACCATCTGGCTGTTTCTGGAAAAGTACTACTCCTAATGAGTTGAAGTGTCCATTCCATTATTGTCAGTAATGGTGGATTATGTGTTGAGACATGTGTAGGAATTAACATTCTCCAAATCATCTGAAAGGTCTATTTCTCATGAAGATTCAGAACTATGCTGGAGCTTTTGATAGGATTTGTCTCAAAAATTCATTGCTCGTGGCTAAATGTGGTAAAAACGTTGCAATCTGATTGCATTCCCATTCTTCTCATCCTTTCCAGTTGACTTTCAACTTGCTTCATTGATAATTGTGATATCTTTCTAGGCATATAAAGACATTTGGATTTAGCAGCTTTCTTGAGGGAATACTGTATCCAGTATTCAGTCTTCTTACATCATTGAACAGCTTTCAAAGTGACTTAAAATTCTCTTGATTAACAAGCTTCTACAACTTTCTGAATAAGACTCAAGTTGAAGCAAGCTCTTCAACCTGTGTGAAATTTCTTGATACAACAATAATGAAAGTTTGATCATTTTTAATGCTGGTGTGTAAAAATGTCGATTAGAATCATTGATTTCACTAAGGAAAGCTTTCATTTTTTCTTAAGATGTCTTCACACTCTTCCAGATATTAACTCTTCAGAGCTAGATTCAGTAGTCTCCTTCAAATTCAACTATGCTGGTCTTTCTTGGTATTTTTGTTTTTGCCTTGACGTTTGATAGGGAGCCTGTAAGTTATTCTCATGTTCAGCAACTAATGGGCAACAAACTCTATCAGACAGTTCTTACCCCCACACAAACTCTGTGAACATATCACACAGGTAAACACTTTCTAAACCAGCCAAAAGCATAATGAAAGGCAGAAATGACTAAACTTGTTCGAGGTGAATATATTGTATTTCATTGCTCAGCCATACTAAGATTATTAAATTATGCCTCCAATTGGTGCAACAAGCTGCTATGGACACCTGTTAAGCACCAAAACCAATATGGCATCAAACCCAGTTACTGGATGTTGTCAGGTATAGAAGGTTTGAGTGAGAAAGTAAGGTTGGATAGGCTGGAACATTTTTCACTGGAGATTGAGAGGTGATTGTCTAAAAGCTCATAAAATAATGAGGAGTATAGATAGAGTTAATGGTAGTTGTCTTATCCCTCGGATGGGGGATTTCAAGACGTAAGGGCACATTTTTAAAGGTGAGAGAAGAGAGATTTTAAAAAGACATGAGGGGCAAATGAGTGACTCGTGTGTGGAATGAACTTCCAGAGGGAATGGTGGATTTGGGTACAATTAAAACATTTAAAATACATTTGGATAATTACATGAATAGGATATGTTTGGAGAGTTATGGGACTGGAGCAGACAGATGGGACTAGTTTAGTTTGGGATTATGTTTGGCATGAACTGGTTGGACTGAAGGGTCTGTGCCTGTGCTGTATGACTCTAACAGTGGTGATGGCATTTATTTATTCAAACCAGAGATGAGAATTCTAAGACATTGGGAAAAGCAAGCCCTGTGAATCCACAGCGTACAGGTGATGGTTGAGCAGATAGGGCAGCATAATTTTGAATGAACTGTAGATTCTGGAGGATTAAGGATTGGAGATTGGTCAGGAATGATTGAATCTGGAACTGGGAAAGGAGTGAATGAACCTTTAAGCAGAATATTGGTTAATTTAGGGTCAAGGCAGGCAATGTTATGCAAGTGGTTGGATGTTCAGCTCAGGCTCAAATAAAGGTGAAGTTGCAAACAGTCTGATTCAGTCTCCTTTGTGAGCTATCATAGCGATAATTAACTGCTGCAATAAGTGCTGATACTAGATGCAAAAATAGCTTAGATTGCTTATTCCCTTGCACTCTCATCCTTCACCTTAATGAACAGAAAATTACTATTTTGCTTTAACCCCTGATCTTAATAACTATGAAGCAGATGGAATTATTAACCCTTTGAGTATTATATTTCCTTCACAGCTTTCAAAACATGAAGGTTTCTAACATCTGCAAAAATGATTTCCTGCTCGTTTGAGTGGTGGAGTGTTAGACAGTAAATTAAACAAACGTACAGAGCCTGAGGATATAATTTAAGATACAATATTCTCTCAGTTAAATAGACAAATGTACATATTTATGTGGTAATCTATATGGAAATAACAGAGCCAAACTGAGAAATTCATATATTGTCTATATTAAAGAATGTACTTTCAACAAATTTTTATAACTTTCTCTCTCCATTATGTAACCATTTTATTTACAGGTTTAATAGCACTTTAGAAATATGAGTTAAAATAATGTCTTATGCTTGCAAATGTTAATACAGGAATCAACAGCCTACAATATTAGCATTCCTTTATAAACTATTAAAATCATGTTACATTCTCTAATATGATTTAATTCACAGCTAATGTTATGTTCTCTATGTCAAATGAGTGATGATGATGGAAAGTTAGTATTCTGCAATGTTTGTGCACATCTTTACAATAACCGTATGAAGATATGGCTTAAATTCCAAACAATTCAGCTATGAACAGCTGATGATAAACGTTTAGTAAGATCCTCATTACAGTGGATCAAGCAAAAGTAATAATAGACAGATATTAAATTATTTCTCTTAAAACATTATTTTGTGATGTGTTAATATTCTTTAAATTGTAACATTGTATAGATAGAAAAGACATTGGATGGAATTTATTCCAGCCAGAAGAATGTGAGACTGAGATAAAAACAATGACTGCAGATGCTGGAAACCAAATTCTGGATTAGAGTGGTGCTAGAAAAGCACAGCAGTTCAGGCAGCGTCCAAGGAACAGGAGAATTGACGTTTCGGGCAAAAGCCCTTCATCAGGAATACAGGCAAAGTGCCTGAGGAGTGGAGAGATATGCCTGGTGAGTCTCAGGATGGTTTAGTCTATCTGAGGGCTGGACTGATCAACATCCAGATGGGCAGAGCTGCAGCATCTTAAAACTGTGGGTCTGTACCAGAATAAGGTAGGTCCATGAAAGGCTTCAGATGTTATCATTGAGAGAATGACTTTCCGTATGGACATACAGTGCTGGTCAGGAGAACATTGCTATAGTCACAGCAACGGTAGCCATTGATAGTAGGTTATTAGTCACCATTTAAGATGAGCTATCATGCCATTTCCCTCAGATGTGAGGCCTTAATGTTCCTCCCCATAATTTAGAAAGTGCTCACCAACATCCTCAGTTGCTGACAGTTTTGCCATGCTTTGGAAGCAGGAAAATTCAGTTGCCTTGATTTCAACTGAGATAAGCTCTTTAAGTTATGAGCTCCTCTCCTTGGCATTCCTCTGGCTTGAGGGTTGCATGTATTTTTCAAACTGCTTATTGGACTGATTTTATTTCACTTTGTACAAAAATCTATTTCTTGAATTTGGATTCACATCATACTCTCCTCTTATCCGTATTAGGTTTAGCCATGACTTTTATTTACACAATCAGCTTAATCTCTAAGTGTTGAATGTCTTTGCTGGAATTGTCCTGCTACATTTTCATTGAGGTTATGAAGGCAGAGCAAATGCAGCTGGTGGAAAAAAAAGGGCTGAAATTTTGGCTATCAACTGTGTTGTCTGTATTGTAACTTAGCTACTCAGGCAGGAGTCCAAAACCTTATTTCAAGTTTTCTTTTAAATCCTTCAAAGTGATTATCATTGGTCTCTGCTGGTCAATGACAATCAATGATGTTGAAATAGAGCCCATGAACCCATTGATCTATTTGTATCTCATTGCAGCAGCACTGGATCAAGCCATGTGCAAGCTACTATTCCAAAACTAAAATCTTTTGATTTAAAATTATCTTGTTGTAATGTTATTAAATATAAAGAATGCTTCCTGGTAACAACCTAGATAAGTGAAATGCAGTATTTAGCACATCAAGGTGCAAGTTGCAAATTCAATAGTTTTTCACATCTTACGTAGTTAATACTTAAAGGGTTTTGTTTTCCAATGCATCCACATTCTGAGGAATGGTCAGTGGAGCCGAAATATTCCCTCTGCTTTCTCTCCGCAGATGCTGCCAGACCTATTGAGATTTTCCCAGCATTTTCTGCACTTGTTTCTGATTTCCAGCATCCACAGGTGTTCGGGTTTGTTTTTTCTTTTCCAATGCATTATTCATTAGTATCTAAAATTTGAATGAATCATCTTCTATTATTGATCAACAGTGAGTCCCTATTCATCAAACAGTACAGTTCTGATTCTCATCAGTTCCAACTTTTAGTATTTATTGCAGAAGAGTGCTGTCTGAATGCTAAATTTGCAGTAACTTCCCAAGACAAAGCTGGAATAAATTTTATTTAATTAAAGTTTATTGTTTTTGTGTCTGATAATCCATGTTGCAACCGCTATCTGTATAAAATTGGAAAGAGAATGATATGCTGGAATAACATTAGTATTTTTGCATATCATTACTTTCTCATTCATTATTAACTCCTCTTTCTGTGAACTGCATGTCCTGCCCCTTCAAATCATTTTGCATTATCTGTGTAGTTTAACAACTCTGTTATTACCATTTCCTCCCTTGGTTCTTAAATTCTCCCAGATCAGTCCTTCTCCATCTCTGTGTTATTCCAAAGATGGTCAGCACAAGGTTTTGGTTACTAACACAAATACCTTCAAACCACTACACAAAGGCTCCCAAAGGAATTGAACTATTGTATATAGTTACGGACTGAATCACTCTGTGCAAATATGGATGTTTTTGGCAGTATTTATATGGGAATCATGCGTCATTAAGAGAGAGCTAAGAGATTATAGACCAGTAAACCGAGTGTATGTGAAGTCATCTGAGAGAATCTAACATTTGACAGGGCAAATTTAACAGCTTGCAACTGGAAATGAACCGCTTAACATAGATGAATCAAAAGAGCATAGAATGCTGTAGAATCTGATGTAGGAAAACAATTGCAAGGTAACAAGGAATTATGATTCTAAAAGCAAGAATCATCTTGCAAAAACAATTCAAGTAGATAAGTGTCATTTCTTCAACCTACTTCCTCATAAAGGCAGATTATACCATTCTTGTGAAAATAACTGTCTAGACCAAGGAGGGAATGCATCAAAAGTAAATACAAGGAGTTTTAGATAGAGTGCTACATTCATTGAAACACACATTAACATAAAAACATAAATATTGTTATATGCACTCAAGTAAATTTCCTTGTGCAGTTAATAAGTCTTTAAATATCTGCTTCCTATTACTCTAGCACAATGCAAAAAGCATACTTGTAGCAGAGATAGAGATGACTGCTCATTCCCCTACTGATGGATCAAATGCTCTGAACTGACATCTCCTGGGTTTTCACGATCACGTTGGCCTGACCAAAGGCCTTCCAGCTGCCACTATTCAAGGACAGCCTCAATCATTGGGCAGAGTATCTGAGACATGGCTGTGACTAAAGGGGTTAAAGTGTGGTGGGCAAGAGATGAGAAATAGGAACACCTTGAAAAAAAGAGTCCACTGTGATATGCCCTCTCTCCATCTCCTCTTTCATGGTACACATAGTTCCCTGCTAGCCATGAATTGGAGAGTGACTTGGCTGCATGTTAGTGAAGTTTTTCTCGATTCAGTGCAAAGTGACAGATAGACTGGCCATTTGTCTGGGCCGGCAAACACTAAATTGCCTGTTGTGTCGCTCTTGCCATGGTTATCAGCTATTTTATAGATTCTTTCATACAACATGTGCATCAGTGTCAAGGCTAGCACTTGTTGCTTATAACCAATTAGCCTTGAATTGACTGGCTGACTAGGCCATTTCAGATGAAACTGAATAATCATTGCTGTAGGTTTGGAATCAAACGCAAACTAGACCAGTTGAGTATGACAGATGTCCTTCTCTGAAGGGTATTACTACAATATGGGCTCTTACTACAATATCAGTTTCACAGCCACAATTACTGAGGCTAGCTTTCATTTCTAGATTTAGTAATTCAATTTAAATTGCATCAACTTTCATAGTGGAGTTTGCACCCACATTCCCAGAGCCTGCAGCTTGGACCTCTTCATTACTGGTCCAGTGACATCAACATTTCAGCACTGTCTTCCCTCATCAGTGCCAATGTCTGAGACTCTGCAGAATTTATTCTGAAGTGGCACTCCTCCATAGCTCTCCAAGGGTGCACACTACCTCTGGGAATCCTGACAGAAGTGTGAACATTCCGTTGCTTACCCAAAATTTCCCTCTGTCTGGACAGCTAACAAGGCGTTTAAGTTGAGCTGAGCCGACCTTGGAGTGTTCCCCACTCTTCTGATGGGGATTTTCCGACACTGTCGCCATCTCAAGAACTTGCCCCTGCTCACAATGCACAGCTCAGCGGTCTGTATCACAGGATCACGGAACTGAGCTGTGTCTATCTATACTGGTGAAGGCTGCCCAAGATTGATGTGATGGCACTTTCTCTGAGTGCTCAACCTTCTCCCACAGCAGCTCTCCTCTATCACCTGGGAAGGACACGTGGAAGGTCAAATATGTGACTTAGTGTTGACTTGGGGAAAGAGTTCAAACATAGTATACTAAAAATCATTGCTAAAATGCACACAACACTAGGTTATAGTCCAACAGCTTTAATTGGAAGCACACTAGCTTTTGGAGCGCTGCTCCTTCATCAGGTGGTTGTGTCATCAGGTGGATGAAGGAGTGGCGCTCCGAAAGCTAGTGCTTCCAATTAAACCTGTTGGACTATAACCTGGTGTTGTGTGATTTTTAACTTTGTACACCCCAGACCAACATTGGCATCTATAAGTCAAAAATCATTGCATTTCACTTGGTAACAGCATCAGTCCAACATGAACAACTGCTAAATACTAAGCAAAAACTAACTGGCAGTGCAATATTTCATGATATGATCCAATATGGTGGGCCTCTTCCATCTCTCTATTACCGATGTCGGATGCCTGTGCCACCTTGTTGATCTTTTGAACTTCTTCTTCCACCATTGTCATGATGGCTTTGTTAAGAGTTGTGTACCCAGTTCCCTGCTTTTCCTTGCCGCCACTCTGACCCATGCAGGCAGATTCCTTTAAACAGAGATTTTTTTCATTCACCGTTGCTACAGTTCAGAAGCCCACCGACAGAATAGTGGGTGCTCAACCCACAGCTGGCCTCCCCACATTTGCATCTTTTCAGGTAAAATGTGGCCTGTAGAATCATAGCTACTTTGCGTCATATGCAGAATTTTTTGTGCACAGTTCACAGCAGTTAGGCATTCAGATTAACCTGGAGAATTCTGTTTTACAACCAGTTCAGGGATGTCTTCAAAGCTTTCTGAAGTCCTTTAATCTATGGGATTATTGAATCTGCTTGAAGTGCCATTGTGGGTCACATCACATAGTTCAAAAACTAATTCTCTGGGTGATCTGTCTAGTATATCAAAGTTGTACAAGATTTTATTTTTTCTCACTAATCTTCAATGGCAATATTCAACGGATTGTCTTCTATTTCTTTAAATTCCTTTTTGGGAAACTTTTTAGTGCAGGTGTGATTTTAAAAACTGCACTGGTTTTTGGGTGCATTAATTTGCGGAAATAGTCCTTTGATTTTAACAGTGATTCAATCTATTTGTAGTGGTGACAACAGAAGGCAATAATACGAGTTACTACTGCAGAAGCTTCGAGTTTTCCTTTCAGCAGTGCCACAGGATTATAAACGTCCACCTGAAACACTGGGACAGGCAGAGTCTCCAGCATACAGTGAAGTGATGGTAACTTTAAGTGCTCAAGTTATGGGATGACCCTTGAACCCACAACCTTGTGATTGAAGGGAAAAAGTACCACCAACTGAGCCAAGCTGGCATTGATGGCTTGTGTATTTAACATACTTAAAATATAGATAATGTCATTGTGACTGATATTCATTTGAGTCACCCCTGTTATAGCTGGTTTAATTGCTGTTTACTCATCATGCGATAATGTAGTCCAGCTGGGTATAATTCATTGCAGAAAATAATTACCGTAATTATGGTAAGGATGGCATTACTGCTTGTGGAGACACACCACTGCATGCAGTGTGCATATGGCAACATTACCACACACTAGATAATTCTAGCTGCATCTTTGCAGAGTACTAATTTAACTACCATCCGTTTAAACCAATTCTGCTTCATGTCAACTGCGCTGACAGTTTAGAATAAAAATTCCAGAATATAAACAAGAATTTATATATAAAATTCTTACACCAAGTATCTGTTCATTTTCGAACTCTCTGTGCAGACACATTCCACTTGTCTGTCATTGTTTCAGACTCATTCTAAAATCTAGCTCTTACTTTTGGGGATCTCTTCCAGTTTGTCTTCACCTAGTTTTTATTTTCCTCCTGACTCGTTTTCAAAGTGGCTTTGTCAATCAGAGATGTATAAATGCAAGCTGTTGTCATGTTTGAAATAATCTCATTTGTAAGTACCTCATTTTATCACATGTCTAAAGGGAATATCATACTTACTCAAGAGGAAACAATGAATCACAACAAAATTGGAAGAAGGTATTAAAATTACCAATCAAAAAACAGGGAGCAAGTCCACTGATTGAGATCCAACAATTAGCAAATATTGTTGTGGTCCTGTTCGCCGAGCAGACATTTCGTCCCCTGTCTAGGTGACATCCTCAGTGCTTGGGAGCCTCCTGTGAAGTGCTTCTGTGTTGTTTCCTCTGGCATTTATAGTGGTTTGTCTCTGCTGCTTCCGGTTGTCAGTTCCAGCTGTCTGCTGCAATGGTCGGTATATTGGGTCCAGGTCGATGTGCTTATTGATTGAATCTGTGGATGAGTGCCATGCCTCTAGGAATTCCCTGGCTGTTCTCTGTTTGGCTTGTCCTATAATAGTAGTGTTGTCCTAGTCGAATTCATGTTGCTTGTCATCTGCGTGTGTGGCTACTAAGGATAGCTGGTCGTGTCGTTTCGTGGCTAGTTGGTGTTCATGGATACGGATCATTAGCTGTTTTCCTGTTTGTCCCATGTAGTGTTTTGTGCAGTCCTTGCATGGGATTTTGTACACTATGTTGGTTTTGCTCATGCTGGGTATCAGGTCCTTTGTCCTGGTGAGTTGTTGTCTGAGAGTGGCTGTTGGTTTGTGTGCCGTTATGTGTCCCAGTGGTCGTAGTAGTCTGGCTGTCAGTTCAGAAATGTTCTTGATGTATGGTAACGTGGCTAGTCCTTTGGGTTGTGGCATTCCTCAATCCGTTGTTTTTCCCTTAGGCATCTGTTGATGAAATTGCAGGGGTATCCGTTTTTGGTGAAGACATTGTAGAGGTGTCCTTCTTCCTCTTATTGCAGTTCTGGTGTGCTGCAGTGTGTTGTGGCCCTTTTGAACAGTGTCTTGATGCAACTTCTTTTGTGTGTGTTGGGGTTATTGCTTTTGTAGTTTAGGACTTGGTCTGTGTGTGTGGCTTTCCTGTAAACCTTTGTGGTGAATTCTCCATTCGGTGTTCTCTGTACCATCACGTCTAGGAATGGGAGTTGGTTGTCCTTTTCTTCCTCTCTAGTGAATCGGATCCCTGTGAGTGTGGCGTTGATGATTCGGTGTGTGTTCTCTATTTCTGTGTTTTTAATGATTACAAAGGTGTCATCTACATATCTGACCCAGAGTTTGGGTTGAATTTGCGGTAAGACTGTTTGTTCTAACCTTTGCATTACCGCTTCTGCTATGAGTCCAGAGATAGGTGAGACCATGGGTGTGCCATGGATTTGTTCATATATTTGATGGTTGAATGTGAAGTGTGTTATGAGGCACAGGTCCAGTAGCTTGAGTATGCAGTCTTTGTTGATAGGTTCACAGTCCAGTTGTCTGTTCTGTATGTCCAGCAGGTTGGCTATTGTTTCTCTGGCTAGGATTTTGTCGATAGAGGTGAACAGTGCCATTACATCGAATGAGACCATAGTTTCTTCCTTGTCTATGTGTATATTTCTGATGATGTCCAAGAATTCCTGTGTTGACTGTATAGAGTGTCTGGATCCGCTGATCAGGTGTTTCAGTTTCTGTTATAGTTCTTTAGCCAGTTTGTGTGATGGTGTCCCTGGTAGCGATACAATGGGTCTGAGTCGGATGTCTGGACCCAATATACCAGCCACTGCAGCCTACAGCTGGAACTGACAACTGGAAGCGGCAGAGACAAACCACTATAAATGCCGGAGGAAAGATCACAGAAGTGCTTCACAGGAGGCTCCCAAGCACTGAGGATGTCACCTAGAGAGGGGACGAAACGTCTGCAACACAAATTCCCAGCTCGGAGAACACAACCACAACAATGAGCACCTGAGCTACAAATCTTCTCACAAACTTTGAATTAGCAAATATTAATAATAAAGCAACCACAAAAGAAAGGTAAACAAATTAAATCACTCAAGATCTTTTTTTCAAACTGTCTTCGCACATTACCTTGGTTTGTCAAGAGATTGACAATATATGGAACAACTTTAACACTACATAACAAGTGGGTAATTAAAACCTCCCAGATCAATTATCTACACTGGAGTTGCCAGAAGCTGACCAGTCATAATTTTAACAATTAAAGCCCAACACCAGTCCATGTGTCTTTTATAGATTCATACAATGATACACCATGGAAATAGACCCTCTTGACTAACCAGTCTAAATTGACCACGTTCCAAATTAAAGTAGTCCCATACTCCAGCTGATGAAGGAGCATCAGCTTGTGATTTCTAATATACCTGCTGGACTATAACCTGGTGGTGTGTGACTTCTGACCTTCTCCACTTGCTTGCACCTTCCCTCCAAACCTTTTCGATTCATGAACTTATCCAAATGTCTTTTAAACATTGTAACTGTGCCTGCATCCACCACTTTCTCCAACAGTTCATTCCACACATGAACCATTTTGTGTAAAATTTTTGCTCCTCATGTCCTTTTTAAATCTTTCTCCTCTCACCTTAAAAATAAGCCCACTATCATTTTGAAATCCACAGCCCAAGGGAAAAGATCCTTGCTATTCACCTCATTGATGTCCCTCATGATTTTATAAACCTCAATAAGTTCACCCCTTCAACCTCCTACACTCCAGTGAAAAACATCCCAGCCTATCCAGTCTATTTTCATATCTCAAACCCTCCATTCCTGGCAACATCCTCGTAAATCTTCTGTGAACTCTCTCCACCTTAATAATATCCCAACGATGGCAAGGTGGCCAGAACTGCTCACAGTACTCCAGAATAGGCCTCAGCAACATTCAGCTCGCAGTACTCCAGAATAGGCCTCAGCAACATCCAGTTTCACCTCAACATGATGTCCCAACTCCAACACTCACAGATATTGGCTCCCTATCACGGCATTAGCATCTGATTATAATTTAAGCTGAACACCTTGCATGAGAATTCGCAGTTCCTTTTTTACTAGGTAACGATAGAGACAAAGAGGATCAGGGTTAGAAGAAGTCCATTTATTTTTATTTGTATTGTGGGATCAACAAAAACAGTGAAGTGTTGGGGGCGCTACGAAGAAAGCGTAGGCCTTCTTTTCTGTGGATTTACCCCACCTTCCTATAGGTTGATCCCAGCAGAGATCATTCCGCCCCCTGGTAACCTGACAGCCTGTGCTGCATGATTTTTCAATGCTTCCTTCAGATGTCCCACCAACATCACCAGGTTACTGAAACCATCAGAGTGACAAGCCTCTAAGGGCCATACAATCCCCAACCAGGATCCTGGCCAATAATGGCCTAGCTAAGTATTTTAGTTAATTCACAGTTTTTGTTTTATGAACAAGGAGGAGCAGGACTGCTTCCCAGATCACAGGCCTACCCTATCCTTCTTCCTTCCAAAATCCTTATATGCTTTGGTGGAGTCTAGTTATATCTGTCTCACACACCAGCTTGAAATCGCATCAGTTTTGCATCTTGTTTCCAGGTTTAGAAAAACCATTCCCATCGTCTTTGTGCAGGAGACATCATTACAATGTGCTGACATGGTCAAATAACTCAAAGATGCTAGCAGGCATACTCTGGATACTGGAGGCTTTGCCACTCACTTCTGCCCTCTCCACGTATGCCATGGTTTGACAATTGCATTGAACAATTTGTCGACCTCGGGCTACCATACCCAAAATCCATGACAGGGAGTGCGGAAGGAGGATAAATGCGTCATTTGCTTAACAGCATATGCAGCAGACCCACCTGAATGCTTCTTACGAAACCTTCGCATTCCTTCCTGAACCAGTTTACAGCTCTAGAGAGAACCAGTCACATTCTGAGAAAAATAGGAACATAAGGAACAGGACTAGGCCACTCTGCACCTTGGGCCTACTCCATCTTTCAATAAAATCATGGCTGAACTGCAGCCTAACTCCATACGCCAACCTTGGATCTATATCCTTTGACACTCTGCTTAATAGAAATTTATCCATCTCAGATTTAAATTTAACAATTGAATTAGCATTGACTGCTGCATGAGGAAGAGACCATTAGCTAAGGTGGAAGTCCATGGCATTGAGGGGCAAATTATTGACAGAGGTAATAAACTGTTTGAATGGCAGGAAACTGAAAGTTGGGATAATAGGTAAGTACTCAAATTGGTAGGACATCCTGCAAGCCTTCACTACTCTTTGTGCTTTCTGGCATTTGTCTTGAACGGCCTGGCCCTAATTGTTTGACTATGCCTCCTGGTTCTAGAATCTTCAACCAGCGGAAAGAGTTAATCTTTATGTAGCCTGTTATTCCCTTTTAATTAAATTATTTTAGATTCCCTACAGTATAGAAATAGGTTCTTTGGCCCAACAAATCCACACTGATCCTCCAAAGAGTAACCCACCCAGACCCATTCCCCTACCCTATAATTATCCCTGACTAATGCACCTAATACTATGGGCAATTTAGCACGGTAAATTCACCTGGCCTGGACAGCTTTGGATTGTGGGAGGAAACTGGAGCATCCGGAGGAAACCCACGCAGGCATGGGGAGAATGTTCAAACTCCACACAAAGTCACCTGAGGCAGGAATCGAACCTGGGTCCCTGGTGCTGTGAGGCAGCAGTGCTAACCACTGAGCCACCCTAATATCCTAAAAATCTCGATTAGGTCACTCATTAAACTTATAAATTCTAGAGAAGAAAGGCTTAATTTGTCTGATCTCTCCTCATAACTTAACCCTTGAAGTCCAGATATTATCCTTGTAAAACTGTGCTGAATTCCCTCCATGGCTAAAACATCCTTCTTAAAGTGCTCAACGAACTCTAACTGGATTCTACCTACGGGTCTAACAGGAGTCTAGCTAAGGTCGAAGGGTCTAACAGCATAATCTGCATCCTTGTACTCCAGCCCTCTCCATGTAAACACCAGCATTCCATAAGCCTTCTATTTTCAGCAGCTGTTTGTGACACTTTAAAGAGCTATGCACCTGAACCCCCGAATCATGTTGCACGCTCGCAGTGTTTATCTTTGTATCTTCTAAAAAAATACTCTGATCTATCCATTTTTAGTCCAAAATGATATCCTCAGACTTGTTTATATTAAAATCCTTCTGCCACAGCTTTGTCCATTCACCTGATCTATCAAAATCCTGTTGTAATTTTATGTTATAATCTCCATTGTTGACAATGGCATCCAATATTGTGTTATCAGCAAATTTGGATAGGACTTTTATATGCCATTATGCAAGTCTTAATGATTATTCTGAATAATTGAGGTACGAACACAGATCCCTGCAGGTCCCCACTAGGCAGAAGTGGATACTGCAGATGCTGGAGATTAGAGTCTAGATTAGAGAGGTGCTGGAAAAGCACAGCAGGTCAGGTAGCATCCGAGGAGCAGGAAAATCGACATTTTGGGCAAAAGCCCTTCATCAGGAATGAGGCTGAGAGCTTCAGGGTGGAGAGATAAATGGAAGGGGGTGGGGCTGGGGAGAAGGTAGCTGAGAGTGCAGTAGGTGGATGGAAGTGGGTGTAAAGTTGATAGGTCAGAGAGGAGGGTGGGGACAAGTGGAAAGGAAGATTGGCAGATGGGACAGGTCATGAGGATGGTGCTGAGCTGGGAGATTGGAACTGTGGTAAGGTGAGGGCAGGAGAAATAAGGAAACTGGTGAAGTCCACATTGATGCCATGGGGTTGAAGGATCCAGAGGCAGAAGATGAGTGTTCATCCTCCAGGCGTTGGGTGGTGAGGGAGTGGCGATGGAAGAGGTCCAGGACCTGCATGTCCTTGGCAGAGTGGGAGGGGGAGTTGAATAGTTTGGCCACGGGGCGGTGGGGTTGATTGGTGCGGGTGTCCCGGAGATGTTCTCTGAAGCGCTTTGCGACAAGGCTTCCAGTCTCCCCAGTGTGGGAAACCACATCGGGAGCAACGGATATAATAAATGACATTGGTGGATGTGCAGGTAAAACTTTGATGGATGTGGAAGGCTCCTTTAGGGGCCTTCAAAGCCCCCACTGTCATGGACTTGCACCTTAGCTAACGGTCTCTTGTCTGAGACTTTATCAAAAGCTTTCTGGAAGTCCATATGAACAACATCTACCAACTTAGCTCTGTTCACAACCTTTGTCATCTCTTCAAAAAAACTCTATGAGGTTTGCCAAGCATGATCTACCATTCATAAATCCATGCTGACTCTCTCTAATTAACTGAAAATTTTCAAGATGATCAGTTACCCCATGCTTAATTACAGACTCCCAACGATTCTCCTCTACAAATGTCAGGCTAAGTAGTCTGTAATTCCTGAGTTCACCTCTTAAAGAGCAGATCGACATTCCCAATCCAGAGTACAACTTCTAAATCCAGAGAACTCTAAAAGATTATGATTAGGGCATCATCAATGTGTTCTCCTACCTCTACTAAACAACCAGGGTTTCCACTCTGGAGATTTGTCACTCTTCAGTTGCATTCATTTCCCCATTATTGGTGATTTACTTACACTAATTTTATTTATACCCTGTCCCGATCCTCTGTCAATTTGATTGGGACTTCATCCTTTTCTGCTGAGAAAACTGAAGCAAAATAATTCTTTGACGTGTCAGCCATTTTCAAACTGTCAATGCCCTGTCTCCCATGGACCGATTGTAATCTTAACCAGCTATATATATATATAATAAATAAATAATAATAGCGACAAAATCTCATCGCTTCTTATGTTCTTTACAAGTTTTCTTTCATAATCCTCTTTAACTACTCTTAGAAGCTGCTTTATGCTGTTTTTTGGTCATTGTGCTTGTCTCACTCTGTGGGATCTGCACATTCTTTGTATTTTTTAAACTTGTCCTTTCTCTCCTTAGATGTACATGGCTAGCTTCATTTGTGAGGTGAACCTTTGCATATGTAATGTCACAAGAAAACAGGTAAATTATTGACTGGTAAGTATTTTTCTCATTTATCTTTCAACACTCAAATAATTTTAGTAACTAACATTTTGTATTAGTCATTGAAAGTTTACTAATACTAGTATTGTTTATTAGATTGGAAGGTGACCTATTTGTTATCTATTTTAACTAAGGGGATTTTCAAGTGGATGAGTGGATCATTTATTGAAATAAATATGAGCATTTGAAAGAGTTGAGACGTTAAAATTTACCAGCAAAATAATTAATTTGCAATTAGTTAATTAAAAACATGGGAGCTCGAACGTGCAGGTAGACATTACGTGTCTGTGCCTCAAGGAAATTCCACTCAGACTCATTTACCTGGAGAATAAACTGACATGACATCACATCTTGGAGGGGTATGGTTACCTTGGTAAACCGATCGACTCCCACAGCTACCTAGACTACTCCTCCACCCACCCAGCCCCCTGTAAAAACGCCATCCCATATTCTCAATTCTCTGCCTCATCTGCTCCCAGGAGGACCAGTTCCAATACCGAACAACCCAGATGGCCTCCTTCTTCAAAGACCGCAATTTCCCCTCAGACGTGATCGACGATGCTCTCCACTGCATCTCCTCTACTTCCCGCTCCTCCACCCTTGAGCCCGCCCCTCCAATCGCCACCAGTACAGAATCCCACTGGTCCTCACCTATAACCCCACCAACCTCCATATATATCGTATCATCCGTCATCATTTCCGCCATCTCCAAACAGACCCCACCAACAGGGATATATTTCCCTCCCCTCCCCTATCAGCGTTCTAAAAAGACCATTCCCTCCGTGACTCCCTCGTCAGGTCCACACCCCCAACCAACCCAACCTCCACTCCCAGCACCTTCACCTATAACTGCAAGAAATGCAAAACTTGCGCCCACACCTCCCCCCTTACTTCCCTCCAAGGAATCCTTCCATATCCGCCACAAATTCACCTGCACCTCCACACACATCATTTACTGCATCCGCTGCACCCGATGTGACCTCCTCTATACTGGGGAGACAGGCCGCCTACTTGCGGAACGTTTCAGAGAACATCTCTGGGACACCTGGACCAACCAACCCAACCACCCCGTGGCTCAACACTTCAACTCCTCCTCCCACTCCACCAAGAACATGCAGGTCCTTGGACTCCTCCATCGCCAGACCATAGCAACACGACGGCTGGAGGAAGAGCGCCTCATCTTCCGCCTAGGAACCCCCCAACCACAAGGGATGAACTCAGATTTCTCCAGTTTCCTCATTTCCCCTCCCCCCACCTTGTCTCAGTCCCAACCCTCGAACTCAGCACAATCTTCCTAACCTGCAATCTTCTTCCTGACCTCTCCACCCCCACCCTCACTCTGGCCTATCACCCTCACCTTAACCTCCTTCCACCTATCGCTTTTCCAACGCCCCTCCCCCAAGTCCCTCCTCCCTACCTTTTACCTTAGCCTGCTTGGTATACTTTCCTCATTCCTGAAGAAGGGTTCATGCCCGAAACGTCGATTCTCCTGCTCCTTGGATGCTGCCTGACCTGCTGCGCTTTTCCAGCAACACATTTTCAGCTCTGATCTCCAGCATCTGCAGTCCTCACTTTCTCCAAGAAGTGCAGAACACTCAATTTGCAGTGTAACAGAAAAATGATGAATAATAGACATTTTTTCTAGCAGCAATATGAAGGAATTTCAGATGGGAAAGAGTCTGAACATACAGTATTAAAGAGCCTGATGGCTTGGGGGAGGAAACTGTTGCAAAGTCTGGCCATGAGAGGCCTTATGCTCTGGTCTCTCTGCAGGAGAGAGAGGAGTTTGAGTGAGGGGTGTGTGGGGTCTTCCACAATACAGTTAATCTTTCAGATGCAGCGTGTGGTGAAAATGTCTGTTCTGGAGGGAAGAGAGACTCCGATGATCCTCTCAGCTGTCCTCACTTTCCGTTGTAGGGTCTGACAATCCGTGATGGTGCAATTCCCGAACCATGTAGCGATGCAGCAGCACAGGGTACTCTCAATGAACCCTCTGTAGAATGTGGTGAGGATGGGGATGGGAGGTGGGCTTTCCTCAGCCTGGACAGTAAGTAAAGATGCTGCTGGGCTTTATTGGCTATGGAGCCGGTGTTGACGGTCCAGGTGAGATTCTCCGCCAGGTGTCGCCAAGAAATGTAGTGCTCTTCTTGATCTCCACAGGGCAGCTGTCGATGTCCAGTGCTCTGTTCCCTCCCGAAGTCAACCACCATCTCTTTCATCTTGTCCACATTCAGAGACAGGTTGTTGGCTCAGCACCAGTCTGTTAGCCACTGCACCTCCTCTCTGTATGCTGACTTGTCATTCCTGCTGATGAGACCCATGACAGTCATGTCATAAGTGAACTTGATGGGATTTGACCTGCGCATTGCTACACAGTCGTGTGTCAGCAGGGTGAACAGCAATGACTGAGCACACAGCCCTGGGGGGGGGGTGCTCAGTGTGATGGTGTTGGAGATGCTGTTCCCAATCCAGACTGACTGAGGTCTCCCAGTCAGGAAATCCAGGATCCAGTTACACAGGGAGGGATTTAGGCCCAGCAAACTCAGCTTTCCAATCAGGGGCTGAGAAATGATGATGTTAAATGTAGAACTAAAATTTACAAACAGTAGTCTGATACAGTACTTGACACTGGTCCAGCTTCCTCAGAGCCACCTCTTAGAATGAACAGAACCTCTGGCATTCCTATTCCATATGTCAGCCAAGACTCCCTGATTGGGCCAGATTGACAACCAAATATTCTATGAGGTCCACCTGGCTGACCTGGTTACAGTTACTACAGGTTTTCTGAAGAAGGGCTTATGCCCGAAACGTCGATTCTCCTGCTCCTCGGATGCTGCCTGACCTGCTGTGTTTTTCCAGCACCACATTTTTCAATCTGGTACTCCAGCATCTGCAGTCCTCACTTTCTCACAGTTACTACATCCCTCCCCCGTCTGGGTCAGAGGATATAGGCCGTTTTTTTTGTAGCTCCCCCCGGGCATTTTAGTACTGGGTCAGGCTCCTCCAGTTCTGCTTCTGATCCAGGTGATGTGTAACACACCGTAGCACGTTCCTAGAGGGTCTCACAAGAATTTCATTCTCTTCTTCAGGCAGAAAAGGTGTCGAGGGGGCAACAGCCGCCATGTGTATCTCCGATGCTGAGGTATTGTAAACACTTGACAAAGAGGGAGAAACCATAGGTTCTAGAACAGCCAGAAAGGCTTTCACCCCACTGATGCTGCTAGACCTTCTGGCTTTCACCAGCAATTTTTGTTTTTTGTTCCAGAATCTCTAGATTGACAGTTCTTCATTTTATTATAGTTAAATACATTTCACCTGAATCTTTTCACTGGATTAATTACTAGCCTTTTTATATATAAGAATTTTAACTTTGGACTGCCCAATCCAGTGGAAATGTCAGCCATATAAAGCCTCTCATTCAATGCTACAGCCGGAATTAAACTCTCAAAGGATTTGTAATAGACTTCCAGACACACAAATTATTGAATAGCATTGTCAGCAGTTCTTGGGAAACTCACAGTCCATCCAACTTTGACTGATGGAGAAAATGTGGCAGCAAGTGGAGATCAAGTGAAAGGCATTAGGATAAAATATATTAGCGTACTATTTCCCACAAATTCTCACTTTGGTTCAATTTCAGCATCACTCGTGTTCAAAGTTTTGTGAAGAAAGCTCTGGAGATTTTTGAATAAAGCTACTTCAAAGTGTCCAAAGTGGTTGCCTGGCTCTTTGAAGATCAGGTATATACGACGGAGATAAGCTGTCTCCAGACAGATTAGCACCCTCACCTGTCAGTTAAGGAATTTGTTCACACCTAACACCACAGGCACAGTAAGATAGACAAAACCCTCCTCCATAACCTTGCATTTTGATAATCAAGATTCACAGCTTGTGTTATTGACGCTATTTTTTTCTGGTATTTTTATAAAGAGTTTTGCTGTACTAAACATAGAACTTCAAGTATTAAACCAGGATTCAACAAAAATAATTTGGAACTGGTTCCTTATTTTTCAGAATCACAGCAATGCACTGACAAACATCTGAGAGGATTTCTCTTAACATTCTCTGAACAGACCTATCAAGTTCAATCCACAAAATGATACAGACACTGTAAACTGATGTTTTTCAAATGCTCACTTATTTTTTTTAAAAAGACAACCATATGTGGTTAATATGCTGTAGAGGAATTCCTCTGCATAGTATAGGGCTCTTTAATCATCTACTATTAAGTTAGCTCACTTCACTTTAGTAAATTTTGATTTTGGTGACATTTTAAATTGTAAAACAGGAGGTCAATAGCATAGTATTGGGGGTTACAATATGGAGATGGCTATTAATTCCTGCTCTGCTTACATGAAGGAACAGAAAAGTCCACATGATTACCAGAGACAAAGTGTTTCCACTGGGACTAATATTTGGTGGACTAATCACGCATGTTATGATGTTTCATGTCAGAGGAGAATGGATTTTTTTATAGAAAAATGAACATTTGTTAGTTTGAATTATATCAGAAAGCCATGGGTTCAAGCAAAATCAAGATATTTGAACATGTAATTCATGCTGTCATTTCACTGCAGTACAAAGGGAGTTCAGTTGAGGTGGATGTGATGTCTCTTCAATGAGATGTCAAGCCAAAATCCTTCTGCTCTCTTAGGTGAACACAACATATCTCACTATTCATTGACGGATAGTGCAATTCTGCTAGTTATTTTTAGCTAATATTTGCTCCACAACCAACATAAATAAAAAAAAGTTTCACTGATGTCATTACTAAGCCTGAAACCTCACTGAAAGCAATTTGGCTAATACATGGTTGTCATTGGCTGCAAAATGCTTTGTGAGTTTCTCAATATGAGAAGGTGTTATTTAATCTTTATTTCTCTTTTGAATGGTGGATTGCAGTTTTGAAGCCAAGAAATTGTCATTGCACCTGTAACTGGGAGTAATGTTTGGTTGATCGCAGAGAAATTATCAAGGTAGTTTCCATTAGGGTTTCCCAAGGGTCAGTTTGGGTTTCATTACTCTCTCCAATTGTTATAAATGACCTAGACTTGGATGTAGGGCAGCATTACAAAATGTAGAGATGAATTAAACTTGACAACATAGCAGATAGTGAATAGGATGATTATACATTTTAAGATGACGTGAATAGACATAAGCTTGATAAATGTGAAGGTTGAACTGGTGCACTTTAAGAGATCTAACATGAAAAGTCAGGACAGGATTCTATAAAACGTGTTAACATGAAATGTTTAGATGAGTAAAGAAACTTTGACAGGGATGAGAGTAGGCAAAGACAAAAATTCTGAAAACTGGTTGCTGAAGAAGAATTTTTGTGACAAGGCAACTTGCGATTATAGCACTTTTGTGACCTGTTGTGAAAATGATTCTCGGCTATATCAATTGAGTGGAATTACTTGTCTTGAAGCTTTTCATTTGTTTATCTTCCATTATTAATAAAGACTGTGGGCCAATGAATTTACATAAGCTCAAATAAGTGATCTTAATATTTTAGCATTCAATGAGGTTAATGCAAGTAACACAGTATGCAGACTATACTAACAACTACACATGATCTCACTGGATTATATACATACAGAGGGAAATAAATTACTGTAGCAGCACTATCTTTCAATGTGAGCATGCATTTTAATTCACCATGCCTTTTTTTCATTCATTTACAAGATGTGAGCAGACTGTCGATGGTGACATTTATTATCTAGCCCTGACTTGCCCTGGAGGTGGTGAACTGTCATCTTGTACTGCTGCCATCCATGGACAGTAGGTACACAAAGGGAGGGAGTTCCAGGATGTTGATCCAGTAACAATGAGGGAACAGTAAAATAGCTCCAAGTTAGAATTGTGTGCAGCTTAGAGGTGAACTTGCAGGAGGTGGTGCTCCCATACATAAGCTAACCTTGGTCTTCAAAGTGGTGGAACTCACTGGTTTGGAAGGTGCCCTCAGGATTCCCTTGGTAGGTTACTACATTGTAACTTGGATGCTGCCATAGTGTGTCTATGATGAAGAGAGTGAATGTTAAAAATGGTAGATGTATGGCCAATCAAATGAGCTATTTTGACTTGGATGGTGTTAAGCTTCTTGAATAGCATTGGAGCTGCACCATCTAGTCAAGTGCAGAGTATCCCATATTACTTCTGACTTGTGCCTTGTAGGCTCTTAGAACTTATTCCTGCTTTTGCAGCCAGAACATTTAAATATAAGGTCCAGTTTAATTCCTGATAAATGGTAACCCCTAGGATGTTGATAGTGGGGAATTAGTAGTGCCTTTGATTGCCAGGTATCAATGTCAATTTCACCAGTTTCCTCATCTCCCCGTCTCCCCCGCATCTTATCGCAGATCCAACCCTCCAACTCGACATCGCTCTCTTGAACTGTCCTACTTGATCACCTTCTTTCCTACCTATCTGCTTCACCCTCCTCTCAACCTGTTACCATCACCCCCCCACCCCCCTTCACCTACTTATCGCCTTCCAAGCTACTTTCCCCAAACCCTCACCCCCTCCCATTTATCTCTCAGCTCCCCCCTTGGGCTACCCGGCCCCCCCGACATTCCCGATGAAGGGCTTATGCCTGAAATGTCGATTCTCCTGCTCCTCGGATGAATTTTTCATGCCAGTTGGCAGCCCAGGTTATCACAGTTTGAAGACAAAGTATGGAAACTGCAGTAAAGCACTGATGTAACATTTGGCATGTTGTGTTTTAAAATTCACATATTATGCATAAATATATAATAAGAATATAAAACAAACACTGCAGTTGCTGAAGAAACTCAGCAAGTCTGCAAGCATCACTGGGAAGAAAGAAGAGTTATGCTTTGAGTCTGCTACCTATTCATCAGAATGGTTCTGATGACGAGTCACCAGACACAAAACATTAACAGTTCTTTCTTCCCAGAGATGCTGCCAGACTTGATCAGTTTCTCTAGTAATTACTGTTTTTGTTTCAGATTCTGGGAAGCACGGTGGCTCAGTGGTTAGCACCGTTGCCTCACAGAGCCAGGAATCCAGGTTCAATCCACGCTCAGGCAACCGCCTGTGTGGAGTTTGCACATTCTCCCCGTGTCTGGATGGGTTTCCTCTGGGTGCTCTGGCTTCCTCCCACAGCCCAACAATGTGCATGCTAGGTGGATTGGCCTTGCTATATTGCCCACGAGGGATGTGCAGGCTAGTTGGCTTAGCCACGCGAAATACAGAGTGACAGGGATCAGATAGGTCTGGGTGGGTTGTTTTTTGGAGGGTTGATGTGAACTCGATGGATCGAGTGGCCTGTTTCAACACTGTAGGGATTCTATGGATCTCTGACATCCACAGTTCTTTGTTCTATTTTTTATGTACCATATATTTATGAAAGCATATTTTTTCACTTTGTGAATTATTTTTAATATACTTGTGCATGTTTCAGCCAAACTCTCCAGATAGTATGGTAACAGAAGACTAAATCAACCATTTCTCCCGCACTCACACGCACCGTTCCTTCCAAACTATCAGTCACTCAAGCTCTTAATCCCATCCCCACTCAGCCCCTCATATGCTCAAACACACCTTCTTCCCTATCCAAAACAGTAACACCTCCACCATCACTCCATCAGCCTTCCTCCCTCTCCATCCTCCCTCTACCTGGATTTCTTTCTGTTGTTTGGATTTGGGAGAGCTTGAATGAGGAAACCTGGCTGTCAAAGTCCAAAGTCCAAGTACTGGATCTCAGTCCCGAGATGCTATGCTAGTTCGATGAGGAGCAATTTGCTCACTCAAGAGATTGTTCAGAATGTGGAGTACCCTACCTCAAAAAGTGGTGGAAGTTAATTCCACAAATATTTGATGTATTTATTTTCACGTGGTATCATTCCAAAATACAGTGAAAAGTGTTGTATAGGATTGCCACTCCCTGGTGCCATCTTAAAACGCCAGAAAAATAAACCAAAACATAGAATATAAATGAAGAAAGAGAAAAAGGCCAACTTTGCACTCCTTCTTAATCTTAAATAATCCAAATAATCTAATAGGTGAGTGTTGTAGGCACTTGAGGATGATATATTTATCGGGCTATGGGTAAAAAGTAGGGACCTGCAACTTGATACATTGCTCTTCCAGTTAAAGAGCCAACAGATTGGGGCAGCACGGTGGCTCAGTGGCTAGCACTGCTGCCTCACAGCGCCAGGGTCCCAGGTTCGATTCCAGCCTCGGGCGACTGTCTGCATGGGTTTCCTTCGGGTGCTCCGGTTTCCTCCCACAGTCCAAAGATGTGCAGGTCAGATGAATTGGTCATGCCAAATTGTCCATAGAGTTAGGTGCCTTAGTTAGGGGGAATGGGTCTGGGTGGGTTACTCTTCAGAGGATCAGTGTGGACTAGTTGGGCTGAAGGGCCTGTTTCCACAACCTGGATACAATGAGACTAATAGCCTCTCTCTAAGTTCTCAGTTATTATGATTCTAAGTGCCAAGTTGCAGCATGGTCGCTGGTTGTTTACAGAGATATTCAAGGCTGGTGTCACGAGTGTGCCAATTACAATAATTACAATTTTGAGTGAGAAAATTGAATTCGCAATCAGTAAGCTCAACTGAATTTCTCTGGAGTCAGTTTATAAATTCAATTAAAATCAAACAGCATGAGGACAGGTAAGATAAAATCAAGCGGATGTCCAAGCCAATTAGAAAAAAATATTTTTTTAAAATCAGCTCTATAGCTAAAGTAATCTCTTAAACTTTTGATCAAAAATCAACCAATCGATAAACTTGCTGAAAATTATGAAGCATGTTGTTTTGGAGTCTCATTACATGCATTCAGGATTGAAAGTGAGAGGCAGTGGGAAATGGGAAATTGTGAATTAGGAGTCCATTTACACATCCCGCAATTCTCCGTTCTCTTGATTTATGTGTTGTTTATTCGATGTACAAACTACAGTGTAAGTGCTGTTCTTCTGTCATCTTGTTTTGAGGGTGATTAAAACCAAATGGGAGGGGGCAAGGAGAAACAAGGAGGGGGAAAACTGGAGAGAAGAGGAAGGGAACAGTATAAAATGATGATTTTGTGAGAGGAGTAACAGGAATATGTGTAGAAATGGGTGAATGGATTGGAACAGAGAATAAAAAACAATGATGAGTATTTTTTGGGAGAAGGGAAGCATTTTCCTTTCCTCCGGTTGACCCAAATATTTCCTTCAGTGAACAGAGTTGATTGTGGAGTGCTTGCAGCTTGCAGTTCTTACTCTACAGAAGTGTTGGAGTTTCCCCTTTTGTGTGCAGTTGTTGGGACTGGGGAGGCAATGAGAGGACTCTTACAACTCACTGATGTCATGGATATTGAAAATCATTCAAAGAGTGTTTGATATCTTGAGAATGTAGTGTAGAGGAGCCTATATTATCCGAACGAGACGGGCGGGCACTACTTCATTCAGATAATCGACTAAGTGCCCTTCCTCTGGGGCTCAGAGTTTTTAAAGTCGGCCCCCCATCCAGGAGAACACACACACACACACACACACACACACACACCTTTTTGACAGGTTCCATGTTTGCCCTGTACAGGCCAATGTTGGAGAGATTATCTGGGGACGGGGTTTTCAGGGACACCCCTCTGTAGAACTCCCAGGGAACTGTGGGGAGGGAGAGGGCGGGCATTCAGTCATTTGGAGATGGTTCCTGTTTAATCACATTAAACAAAATACGCGATCACTGTTGGAAACATGTCTTTGATGTAACATTTCTATCGGGATCTCGAGATCTCCTTTGGTTAATCTGATTTTCGGATAATTGGTATCCAAATAATCAAGGTTCCTCTGTGCACAGGGATTCAACAGTAGTCTTGAATAAGACATGATTATTCCATAAGGGTCATTTTTACCAAAGGATGGCAACAAGCATTTAATTAGTGTTGCATTAATAATAAATGTCTGTCTGAATGGCGAGATTTAGCAAATCATTTTCAAGCTAATGAGTGATTATTGTCGTTTACCAGTCCTGGAAGCACTGAAACAGTTATGTACAGAATTAAGTCAGTGCTGATTAGACACAACTTCCTGGACATGGTTACCATCTCAGCCAATGTTGCTCGAATGAAATCTGACTTGATAGACTGTACTTATTTCTTTTCTGGTTTTATCTAATGTGGTCTTCTTTTACTGGAACATAAGCACACAAGTCTGCAGATCTTTTCAACAATAAAACAGAAGCTTATTATTCATAAGAAATAAAAATAAAGCAAACCAGGTCATCTAAAAATAACTGTTTGGAAGAGTTCAAAAATATGGCAGAACAAAACCTTATCTACTACCCAGCACTATCACTTCACAGGTAAAGAAAATCAGGCAATATATACTTTTGTTATCAAACCTGTACTTTTGATTTATCTGCTTCTTCTCAGTTCTGAACCTGTGAGCAATGCCTTTTCCTCGAATACCCACACAATTGAGATTAGGTTAGATTTCCTACAGTGTGGAAACAGACCCTTCGGCCCAACCAGTCCACACCGACCCTCCAAAGAGACCCTCCGACCCATATCCATCTGACTAATGCACTAACACTATGAACTATTTAGCTTGGCCAACTCACCTGACCTGCACATCTTTGGACTGTGGGAGGAAACTGGAGCACCTGGAGCAAACCCACACAGACACGTGCAAACTCAACACAGACAGTCGCCCGCGGTTTGAATCAAACCTGGGACCCTGGTGTTGTGAGACAGCAGTGCTAACCACTGAGCCACCGTGAGATCTTAGACTTTCTTAGCTTTGAATAACTGATGTAGATTTCTAATTTGGTCTGGAGGTTTCACAAACTATGCTTTTTCACTAAATGTAACTTAGTAATTTAAATGCTTTGAACAATCTCCTTTCATAGCTTTTCTCTAACTTATCGCAAAACTCCACAATTTAAACAAACTTCACAGGTCACCTGTTATCTCTGACACATACTGGTTTTAAATTCACATTTGTGGAAAGACTGACCCAATTAATGTTTAAATCCGTCCTGAAATATAGACCAACATTCACATACCACATCTTTGAAATCTGAGCTCTAAATGAAAAAAAAAGTAGCCTGTATTTATCCACCTCAATTTAGGATGCCCACTGGCTGAGAGAGAAGTCAATGTGTAAGATTGTCACATGGAAGTAAAAGTAGGACTTTCAAGTTTTGCTCTATGGCACTGAATGTTCAGAGGTGTACAAGAGGAAGGAGTCCTTTACCCACAAGGGAAAACAGATTTGCAGAGATAGCCGATTAAGAGCACACAGGAAGAATTCCTGGCCTCAGAAAATGATATCCATGCACTAATTAGTTTAAAACTTTGATATGAATGGTTAATGTTAGATCCCTCCTCTCAAGAAGCACAGGTAAGTTATCTTTGGTGTCTTGAACAAACTTTAATAACTAAAAAGTCATTATTATACTTGTGAAAGCTTGCTATGCACAATTTTTTAGATGTCAATAGTGACTAAACTTCAAAAGTGTTTGGTTATAGAGTGCTTTGCAACATCTGGTAGTCAAGAAAGGTGCTATATCAAGGCAAGCTTTTATTTGCTTTCTTTCTCCAATCTCTCATCAATGTGAATATCAGACACAAACATTTTAGCTTCCACATCAAGAGCAAGTTGGAGAAGAAACATTGTTGCCTGTTCCTCCACCACCACTCCCCCCCCAACACCCCCCCCCCCCCATACTGAGTCAACTGGAGAGTTAAAAGATTGAAATGACTTACCCGTCAGCTCCAAACATTTCCCACTTACCTACAAACTCACCCAGGTTGAACTCAGAGGTTGGTAACATCAAGTTTGACTTTTTGGAGTTTTGAACCATACCGTCAAATACAAATCTGCCTCTCACTTGCCCAGTAAAATTCTGCACATTGTTTCCAAGAGTTTTCCTATTTCTGATTTAAAGGCAGATTGGCCTTATCCTCTTGTTCTTTTTGAACAAAGGTATATAATTTGCAATTCTTCACTCTGGCACTATTTCTTTTCCAAGATCGATTAGAGGATTATGACCAGAACCCCAGAATTTCCTTCCTTATTTTCCAAATGCATCCCCTTTGAACTGAATGACTTCAAACCTTTTTGTTCAAGAAGTAATTCTTTATTCCTTTATCTTCTTTATCCTGTCCACTCTGCCTACTATCTTCTTCTTCAATTTGACATCAATAGAATCCACAAGGACAAGTTGCTGAGGAAGAAAGGATACACAACACTTTGTAGAAGAATAGCAGCAGGGTGCTTTTTAGCAATAAATAGTACAGACATGTGCAGGGAAATAACCCAGTAAGAGTTATTTGAGAAAAATGCATTCATTCTACAGGACAGTAATACAAACACTGAAGGGGTTGGTTAGCTCAGTCTTCCAGAGGCTAGAGGATGGATTAGACAAACTCCGACAAGCACCAATTTTGATCCCCTTCCAGCTGATGCAGAATCAGGACTTTCCTCCTTACCATATCCATCCATCTGGTCACTTTGCCATATTGCAGCAAGTAATTGGGCAGAGAACAAGAAGAATAAGAAGAATGCATGCACGATGGAGACACATTTAATTCAGGACGTAAACCGAAATTCCGGTGCTATGAGCCAGCATATGGTTTTCCTGAGCTGGATGGAGTTCCAGGGTGAAACAGATGAATGCACAGCATGGAACTGACAGGTTAGGAAGTCTTCAAACAGGCAAACTGAGGACCTGCAGCCACTCCCAGCTGAGAGGCTGCTGTTCCCTGACTCTCGGCTCGGAGCACGCTCTCTGTGTCAGACTTCTTTGCAATGTGAGGCCTCTTCTGAAATACTGTGTCCAGTTCTGATCACCCAGCTATAGGAAGGAGTTTATTAAGTTGGAGAGGGTTCAGAAGAGATTTTCCAGGATGTTGCCATTTATGGAAGGTTCAAGTTATAAAGAAAGTCTACAGAGACTGGACCATTTCTCACTGGTGTGTAGGAGGTTAAGAGGAAACCTTACAGAAGTTTATAAAACAATAAAGGGCATAGATAGAGTTAATGGTCATTGCCTTTTCCCTGGATGGGAGATTTCAAGGTGAGGGGACACATATTTAAGTTGAGAGGAGAGAGATTTTAAAAAGACATAAGGGGCAATTTTTTTTTACACAGAGGGTCGTTCACTTGTGGAATGAACTTCCTGAGGAAGTGGTGAATGTGAGGACAGTTACAATGTTTAAAAGACATTTGGATGAGTACATGAATGGGAAAGGTTTGGAGGGATATGGACCAGAAGTAGGCATGTGGGACTAGTTTAGTTTGGGATTATGTTCGGCATGGACTGGTTGGACCGAAGGGTCTGTTTCCATGCTGTGTGACTCTGTGCCTCAGACTACACTCAACTTGATCAGCACTTCCTTGCTCTCTGCCTTTGCAGTGGTGCAGTAGCAGCTTATGCAGCACAGCCTGATGATGGGGCAAGATGCAGCAGCACCAGAAATACTAACAACGCCAGATATAAGACCAGCAGAGACACTAACTGACTTCTCTAGAACCACGTGTTTTCACAAAAGAGAGAGTATGGACGTAGAGGTCCAGCTTGAAGGAACTAAGAACCATGCGCAACGTCTACATTGTAGTGATTGTAATGAGGTCAGCTGGCTGGACATCATAAAATGTGAGTTATCTGGTTAATCTAGTCCAATCAGGGAGACCTGGAGACATAAAGGATATTGAGCTCTAGAAACGCCCGGCTCAGTAAGAGGGAATACTATTGTCAAAGTGCATAAAGGGTGATTGATGTGATGCTAGCCCCTGAAAAGGGATCTTGCACATGATCAGCTCCCTCAGCATGTTCAAGTATCTGTACTTCAGGAGGTTCAGACTTTCAGGTCATTATGGATATCTGCAAGACACTAACACATTATCTTTCTGAGAATTGTTGCACTTCTCCTGCAAATAAATGAAGTGAATATTTGTGAGTGTGGAAAAGCCAGAAGGACACCATTTTTTGGGGTTTACAGAGGAACCTCGATTATCCAAATGAGATGGGCGGGCACTATTTCAATCAGATAATTGATTATTCCTTTAATTCGGTAAACTGGGGCTCAGAGTGTATTGTGAGGTCTGCTCCCAGTTCAGGAGACGAGGCAGCAGCATACCACGTGTGAGACCCCATCCCACCGCCTGCCTGCTCCCCAACCCCCCCTCCCCGCCCCCAACCCCGTCCGCCTCAACCTGCCCCCAACCCCTGCCTGTCCCCCAACCCAGTGCCCTCCCGCTCCCCTGCACCCTCATCCACTCCACCCCTCATCCAACCCCCGTCTGCGCTCCCCCCCACCTCCCCGGGGCAACCGGACTGTACATCAACAGTAAGACTGCTGCTGCCTTTGTGGGATAAGTCGTAAAATAGTGCAGGCGTGCACACACACACACATACCTTTTTACTGCAACCTTTTGATAAGTTCCACCATTGTCCTATACAGGACAATGTTGGACAGATTATCTGGGGAAGGGGGGGTTTAGTGTTCACCTCTGTGTAGGACTTCAGGGAAAGTTTGGGGGGGGGTGGGCGCAGGGTGGAGAGAGGGCAGAAGGTCAATCATTTAGAGACGGTGCCTCTGCCTTTGCAGGACTGTTCTCGGCAGCATTTCAGTGAGCCGAGTTAGTTTTTGATCATTGTACTTGTAAACAAGAGACGTGATCAGGGTTATGAAATGCACTTTGACATAATGTTTCTATCGGGACCTTGAGATCCCCTTTGGATAATCTAATATTCAGATAATTGATATTTGGACAATGGAGGTTCCTCTGGCATGTATGTGTGGAAGAGGTCTGAAAGATGAGGATAAGTGTACGTCTAAATTCAAATGGGGATGTGAGGGGGAGCCTGGAAAGAAAGGCATCATTACAGCTAGAAATGTGTTTTGATCTCAGGGATGCAGAGGAAAATCAAAGTTTGGGTCTTTATACCTGAAGGCACCTTCTTTACCCATCCCATTGAAGTCATCAGCTTCTTAGTGCACTTATTGCAGGTTCAAGGCACCACATTCCTGCTGCTCACTCCCTCAGCCACTCCATTCATTTCTGCTCAATTGGAGAGGTCATCTTTCTCTACCCAGACTTTCAAGAGCTCACCTCTTCTCAGTCTCTCAAATTCCACTGCAGTTAGGAGTCTGAGGTAGGAGAGCTGGAGCCAGAAGGGCATAGATGATGGTGCAGATCTTTCTATTTCTCCTCATCTTTACTGTGATTGCTAAAACTTCAGAAATCAATTTGCAGATCAACCGTTCTGACATTTTCTTTATTCACACATGGGACATATGTGCTGCTGCCTGGCCAGCCTGTCCCTAGTTGCCCTTGAGAAGGTGATGGTGAGCTGCCTTCTTGAACCGCTGTAGTCCATGCTCTGTAGATCCACCCTTAATGCCATTGGGGAGGGAACTTCAGGATGTTAACCACTGACAGTGAAGCAACAGCTACATATTTCCAAGTCAAGATGGTGAGTGGCTTTGAGGGGAATTTGCAGGTGGTATCTGCAAATATCTGTTGCCCTTGTCCTTCTAGGTGGAAATGGTCATGGGGTTGGAAAATGCTGTCTGAGAATGTTTGGTGAATTTCTGCAGTGCATCTTGTAGATAGTACAGACTGCTGTTACTGAGTGTGAGCAGTGGAGGGAGTGGATGCTTGTGGATGTGAAGCCAATCAAGCGGCTGCTTTGTCCTGGATGGTGTCAAGTTTCTGGTGTGTTGTTGGAGCTGCACCCATCCCAGCAAGTGGGGAGTATTCCAACCCGCACACACACGTGTGCCTTGTAGATCATGGACACGATTTGGAAAGCTAGTAGGTGAGTTACTTACCCAGTATTCCTAGCCTCTGACCTGCTCCTGGAGTTACCATGTTTGTGTGGCAAATCCAGTTCAATTTCTGGTCAATGGTAATCCTAAGCATGTTGATAACGGGGGATTCGGTGATAACACATTGGATGTCAAGGAACGGTAGTCAGATGATCTTTTAATGGAGATGGCATCTGCATGGTGCCAATATTACTTGTCACTTGTCAGCTCAAGCCGGGCCACTTGAGCTAGATGTAATCTATTATTTCTGATGCCATCTGACAATGACAGGGAAAGGCAGAAGCAGGTGGTTATATAATAACTGAATTAAAGAGCAATAATAAAACTCATTACAGTGCAAGTATATTCCTGACTATACCTGGCCTCCTACTACCAAGCACCTCTACCCGACCCCCAGTCCGAGTGGGTCTGTTATGTTAAACTTTCAACTATAAATCCAGGAATAAATTGTGGCATTTGGAAAAATAATGGTGAACTAATGAAAACCAGTGCTTGATTTCTTAAATATAAATCATGTTTAAATAACTTGACTGAATACTTTGATGATGTAGCAGAGATGTTTGATAAGGAAAGTATTGTTGTCGTTGTCTCAATTTCAAAAGAGTTTGATCAGGTGTCGCATAATAGATTTCTTAGCAATATTGAAGTCCAGGGGATTTAAGTGCTGCACAGAGACAAAATAAACTGAAAGCAAAATGTATTACTTTTTTTTCCCCAGACTGGAAAGAAAACTACAATGGTGGTCTCCAAATTGGGTTTGGGACTGCTGTTCCTTTTAATTGACATTAGTGGCATATAAAAGGAATGACTGCAGCATTTACAATATAAACCTCAGAGACTTAGTGAGGACAATAGTGACAGACGAGTAAGTGGGCAGGCACTTATTTGATGTAACTTATTACAGAGAAACATGCCCTGACTCAGGTCAGGGGAAAAATGAGAGGAATATTAAACTAAATACTAAAATTAAATGGGTTGCAGGAATAGAGAGACCAAGGGTTCATACACCATCAAAACCTTTAAAAGTGTGAAGAGAAATTGAGAAGGCTGCTTAAGAGTCTTATAAGATCATGATGCTCATAAATAGTGGCATGAAGTACAAGAACAACAGAACTATTCTAATCCTTTATATACTATTGGTTAGGCCCCAACTGAAGTACTCTGATCCATTCCAATCACTGTACCTTCTGAAAATTATAATGGCTTCAGAGTCAGTCATAATAGATTGTTTGGAATGATACCAGTGCAGGACTCTTCAGTTCTGAGCTAAAACTAAAGAAACTTGCTGTCACTGACAGCAGGCAATGTTTAGGGGTGATTTAATTGAGGTGTTTAAATCTTGTAAGGTTATTTTATTCCATAAAGGAAAAGTTTTTTCGAGTAACCACAATCAATTATTGTAAACACCCATCACGTTCACTAATGTTGGTTTACTAATTTCCTTTAGAGAGGGGAATATGCTTTCTGTACCTAGTCTGATCGACATGTGACTCCAGAGACGGGCAAATTGTTGACTCTTAACTGCCTTCTGAAATGGCCTAACAAGCTACTCAATTGTATCAAAATATTACAATATCTAAAAGGAATGAATGAAACTAGAAGGATCACCTTGCATTGATTTCAGCAGCAGAAATGACAATTGCATTCAGATTAATAAATGCAAAGTACTGTGGATGCTGGAGATCCGAAACAAGAACATCTATGGCGAGTGTTGAGTCCAATCAATCTTCTTTGGAGTGGACTGCTCTGTTGATGCTGCAATGTTTTCCTTATCAACATCTAACAGCTTATACCAGCACTGAGAGAACAGCCTCAGACTGGTTAAGCAATATCCTGACTTCGTCATTCTCACAAAATCAAGTTTGATTGACAATTTTCCAGGCATTATCATCAGAATAAAGCAAAATACTGTGGATACTGGAAATAGAATCTGTTAGAATCCCTGGGCATGTGTTATCCCATTGGTATATTCCCTTCCAGGCTACACACCATCCTGCTTCATGGGTTATGAAACTAAAGAAGACAGGACAATGTTTTTTTCAAATATTATAGGAACGTTGGTCTATTCCAGGCAAATTTGATCTGAACCTCTTGCTGTTCTGAGAGCCCCCACCCACACATACCTAGCTGTCTGAAATCTCACTCAAGAAAGCTGCATTAGGTAGCCTGGTTGTCATTTCACGATGTTCTTCTTGGATACTAATGTGATTAATTCCTCAAAATTACAGTCAAGTCTTTTGACACGGGTGCAACAATTTGTAGACAAGTTCCACACAGTCAATCACCCAAATGTCAAATGTGAACCCAGAGTGTTTAAAACATGCAATATGCTTACACATTTAAGGATCATATATAAGGGAGAAATGAATAGATGGATATGCGATGGTGTAGAAAGAATGTTTTTAGGTGTAAATGCCGATACGGATTTTCTAAGCCACTAGACATATTTCTATCCTGTGATTTCCATGTTGTACAATAAAGAATTACAGATGAACATATCAATTTACTTGAATCCCAGAAAGTGATTTCAGGGTTTTTTTTGTTATTTCCTGAGATGTATATGTGTCCTTTCCTTGGAATTGTGTTTACTGCTAAAACATGTTTAATGTTTAAGTTCTTCAGCTGGTTTATTCTCAAATTTGTGTTATTTCATCATTCATATTATTTTCCAGATGTCCAAAGGCACTGATTATAAACAGAAAAATACCATTGATATACATCAAAATTGTTACACATTGCTGACTACTCATGCTGATAAATATTTTTGTCTATAACCCTAAAATGCAAATTCCAGTTCCAGTCATCTTGGCATTTGGAATCTATAACATAAGGAGACAGCAGTAAAGCACATGTCATGAAGAAATTGAAAGAATTAAACACTTACATGAGACTTGGCACCAGCAGGAATAAATTATTAATTTGACAAATAAGTAAGAAAGAAGTTAGGAAAAAGAAATGTTAATTCGTTGGAACTTCAGAAACACAGGAGCTGCGTAGGATTGAGGCATCGTAAGTGTCATTTCACTGCTTGGAGAATGTGTTTGAGGAGCTTACAGGTGATGTTATGTATACTCATCTGAAGAATAGAGGAATTCACTTAGAAGCAATTAGTCATGTCTTTTGTTCATTTTACAGAATTCTTTTGAAGAGGTAACTGAACTGATTCATAAGAGCTGTGTCCTGTCAATTTAATTTACTTGGATTTTCATATGGCTCTCAGTAAAGATTTTTAAAGATGATAAAATCTGATTGCATTAGTGATAAATTAGTTAACTGGAATGAATATGATGCATGAAGACATCACTACTTTATAACATAAAAATGGGCGCTCAACTGAGCTGAGAACTTATGACATGAAGTCATTAGTCGGATATTATGACTTTACATGAATAGATCAAATGTAATACAATTCAGTACCAATGGGAAATGAGTTGATATGGATAAACCAAGAAAGCAAATTCCTCTTTCCTTTAAAAAAACTAATAATCTTAAATTGATAAATAGCCAAAATATCTACCTTGAACTGGCTAGGGTTATGAATGGTGAATAAATGGCAGGATTGAGGGTGAGGGAGACATTTGGAAAGTTCTTATCCTGTTTTCCATATATCTAAGGCTGACAAACATATATTTGGTTATAAAGAGGACAGACGAATTCTACAAAAAGGGTGGATGTGTTAAGTGTATGGGTAAATATTTTGCAGATGGAATATATTATTGGTATTTGTGAACTTTGGAAAACAGCAGACAATTTATTTGGAGGCAGACTGAAGAACTGTTAGGTCCAATGGAACTGAATATCATTGTACATGAATGAAAAAAACAACAGTATGCGAGTACAGTAGGTTTCCGCGTTGCATGACTCCATGACTCTACAAGTGATTAATCCTCTTACAAGGATGCCTGCCTTGAAGAAGTTTTCCTCCTCTCTTTACAACCTGTATTCCTGATGAAGGGCTTTTGCCCGAAACGTCGATTTTACTGCTCCTCGGATGCTGCCTGAACTGCTGTGCTCTTCCAGCACCACTAATTCAGAATCTGGTTTCCAGCATCTGCAGTCATTGTTTTTACCTAAGTGATTAGGAAGCCCAGTGGAATGTTTGTTTTCCATTGCAACAACAGTTGTACAGGTTATTGGTGAGAGTATATCTGAAGTAATGTGCACAGTTTTGATCTCCTTATTTAAGAGGCAAGATAACTGTATTAGAAGTATTTCAGGGAAGTTTCACTTGACAGATAACTAGTTATCTTTTAAGGAAAGGCTGGAGAGTCTGGACCTGTATTTGTCAGAGTTCAGAAGATGGGAGAAATCTTATTGACACACATTGGGTTAATTTCACTTGATTTTTTGGCTAAGTCAGAGTTGTGTCACATTACTTTGGGGGGGACTTCCACCATGTGGTGAAGCAAGGTTTCTTACTGCATCTGACCAAACTCAATTCGTTAACTACCTACTCCACCTTATGGCATTAGTGGCATCTAATTCTTGCCCACATTTTAATCTGCAGCGGTCCCAGAATTTCTGGCAAATATCCACTGAAAAACTGTCATTCCCATCTTTACAAGGCTGCTGTGCACCTGGGTGAAGCACCGGCATTTTGAGGCTGCCCTTATCATCGATGGACAGAACCTGAATATGCCAAAGAAGGGGAAGGTGACAGAGCAATTCTCCAACACAGCCTGAGAGATCCTGGTGGAAGGGGTGGTGCAAAGAAAGATTTCCTCTTTCTGGAGGAAAGGTAGAGGAGATCATATCACTACTCCCTGGCAGTCTGGTCAGTGCCATCTCCACAGCTTGGAGAATAGCCAGTAGCGCCATAAGAAGTTCAGTGACCTTCTCCAACCTGTAAAGGTGAGTGCCACACTTTTCTCTCTGCTTCTTCACACTGTGCAACGCAACCTCCTCCCACCAAGGCTCGTCCTTTGCCACTCTCATTAGTGCCTTCAACATTTAGCCTCACTTTCTCTTAAACAACACTAACCCTGTATGCTCTCTGTGCTGCTTCCTCACTCTTTGGATCACTTCCCTTACTTTCACCCACCAGCACCAGCAGTAACAGCTATAGAACCCACATTCATCTCACTCATTTTCTCTTTCTCTCATGTCAGGAGTAAACAGCCCACAACAGGACAGATAGAGCACCAATGGTTGAAGGGGGTCCTCACCCCCAAAGGAAGAAAGAATCCTGGTCCTTGCCACAGAGCCACAGGATGACCACTTCCTGGACTGTAGAGGTATGAACGCCCTAACCGAGTTCAGGACAAGAGCACGTCACCATGGTCACACTGCTGAACTAATATGGGAACCTGTCCCTGTGCGAGAACCCTATGACTGAAAGGCACATCGGTCAACTTTAGTGAGAACCACTCCCTTCAGAAATTTGGAACTGAGTCCACAATCAGATCAGTCATGATGGTATTGAATGGCGAAGCAGGGTCAATGGCCAACTAGCCTGCATCTGCTCCTAATTTGTAAGTTTGCATGCATGAGGGATCCAATAGTAATGGAATGCCTGATCAGTTGAAAGGCTTGATAATTAAGATGGGGGAGGATTTAACTGGGCAAGACATTGATGTGGCAGAGAGGGTCAGACAGGGAAAGAGGTAGGAGAGAAGGTGGTGGGAAAAGCTTCCAAGACACATGGAAAAGTAAAACAGGACGAAAACCCCATGTGAATCACACACTCTGCGGGGAAAGATGCTGGGGGTGAATACAGAATATACTAAATGTGATATGTCAGGCAAATTACAGCCAAAAATTCTTTGGGAAACAAAGCTGGTATATAATTATCAACATATTACAATCAATGATTGAAATAGTAAGCATTAGACACTTGCTTATTTGTGAACAGATTTGAGTAAAGTTGACATTGATTAACTGTCAAATATCATAATTATTATTATAATGAAATGTAGGTTATTGACATATTTATCTATTGTGCTTGACTTTGCCTTTTGAATACATTTCCTAACATGGATGTCTTAATGTTAATGCAATTTTTGACTGATTACATCTCTATGAAATGCCCCTCAGATATGATAATTGTTCAAAACCCCAAAGGACTGTTGATCGGTAATGATGTTTTCATTCCAACATTTTTTAAAAAAAGAACTGCTGCAGCCATTGGATGGCTGTGCATTTAAATTCATTGACTGTCTGACAGTCTTGTGAAAACTGTAGAATGTCACGACTGTAAAAAATCAAGGAACATCAAAAAGAGACATAATGCGAGGCTGACTACGCACCACTTTCTTAGCAGGAGGCCATCTCCCTCAAATATTCTTGTGTTGTATCCTTTCAGGATTATACAAAAAATACAGGGCTAAAAGTCAATGCAACTCTGGTCCGATTTTCCTGTGTGTGCTGTGAAGGTAAGGTTTATAAATCATTAAACACCGTTAGACGGCAGATAAAGGAATGGAAAAGACACTATCTCACTGTGAGTGATGCTAAATGAACCAGGACAGAAGAATTTTAACCAATCTGCACAGCTGGAAATCTCCAATTCAATTACACAAATCCCAATGCCAAATCTACTGGTACCAGCCACTGTAATAGTTGCAATGTTCTATTATTAGCTCTTTACAAATGACTCCGTATTGGTCTGTATACATATATTTTTTAAACTGTTAGCTTTTTTAGAACTGCCTTCGTTTTTCTAATCTGGATATATGTTTTCTGCTTTATTGTATTTTCTTGTATTCAGTAACTAATAAACTTGCTCTTTTATTTACTCAATAAAGCCTTCTTAAATTGGCTTTGTTTAAAATATAAATTAATTTAGTCAGGGAGAATGGTATCCTAAAGAGAATGGCTGCTTTTTCAAAAAATTAAACTTATACTGACTGTGAATAAGAAAGGGGAACCAATCATCCCTACTCACGCTGGAATTTAACAATTTGGTGTATCCTGTCTGCAACTGTAACAAATTGTGGAACCTCACCTGATGATAACATTTAAGACAGTTTTTCCACATCTGGGGCATCATAGAAATTGTCATTGCTTGTTTTTCAGTTGGGAATCTTTTTTCACCCCTTTGACTTTGGGCAATAGTATTGTCTAATTATTCTGCCTTTGGAATAATGTATGTGTGCACCCTTAGTATGTTCTTAAAAGTTGATCAGGTGGGAGGGGATCACAAACATCACACTGCAGGATATGAGACACAGTGCTGAGGGGATGGATAAATTGTTTAAAATGGCAAAACTGACCTAAACCCACTCTGAATATGCCTACTTCCTGTTTAACTGGATTAGAATCAAATAATCCCTAAAGTGTGGAAGCAGGTCATTTGGCCGATCGAGTCCACACCGTCCCTCCAGACCCAACCCTCCCTACCCTATCCATGTAATCATGCATTCCCCATGGCTAATGCACCTAGCCTTCACATCTCTGGACACTGTGAGCAATTTAGCATGGCCAATCCACCTAACCTGCACACACCTTTAGACCTTAGGAAAAAATGGTGCACTCAGGGGAAGCCCACACAGACACAGGGAGAATGTTCAAACTCCACAGAGGCAGTCACCCAAGGGTGGAATCAATTCGGGTCCCTAGCGCTGTGAGGCAATGGTGTTAACTGAATCAGCATATCAGGTTTAGGATTAGGTTTAGAGTTAACTGAATGGTTAACTGAATGGTCGACACATGGGAGATAGTTGGCATCTAGAGTCAGAGAGTCATAGAAATGTACAGCACAGAAACAGACCCATCAGTCCAACTCATCCATGCTGACCAGATATCCCAACCTAATCTTGTCCCTCTTGCCAGCACCCGGCCCAAATCCCTCCAAACTCTCCCTATTTATATACACATCCAAATGCCTTTTAAATGTTGCAATTGTACCAGCCTCCACCACTTCCTCAGGCAGCTCATTCCATACATGTACCACCCTCTGCGTGAAAAAGTTGGCCCTTAGGTCTCTTTTATATCTTTCCCCTCTCACCCAAAACCCATGCCCTCTAGTTCTGGACTCCCCCACCCCAGGGAAAAGACTTTGTCTATTTATCCTATCCATGCCCCTCCATGATTTTATAACCTTGTAATATTACATTGAAGAGGTCTGTCTCAGATATTATAAATAATTTTAACCTAATGCTTGAACCCTGGTTTCACCAAACCTGTCACCTAAAGAAAGGTGAGGAGTACAGGATCCAGCTGAAAAGTACTTTTCCAGAATGTTTTATGGGCCAGGAGAAGGCAGCTAACTTCTTGCCAGCCTCTCAGGTCAACCTGAGTGTATTAGATGCAAAACCATTGCCAACAGTGATATGGGTCTTTAAAAATGGATGAGGTAGCATTGCAAATGCAAAGAAGAAAAAGGGACAATTGTCGAACAATTACTTTGTATCATTTTTACTTGTAAAGTAAGAGAACGATGTACTTGACATTCCAGGGAAATTAATTATAACTCAGACACTGGGACTCATTAATGTTAGCATACCCTATCAAGAAATAAATTAAATGCAATTGGATATGAACAAATTCTGAGCATCTGATAGTTTCCGACCAGTGCTTTAAAGTTATGAGTTGAGAAATTCACAAATGTTTTAATCTTATTCTTCCAAAGTTCTACTGAGCCAGGAACTGTCCTTTTAAATTGGGAAATTACAAACATGACACTATTATTTAAGTAAGATGAGAAGGCAAGAAACCAAGATATTATAAATCTATCAGTGTGACATCTTTCATTGGGGCAATGTTGAAATTTACACGTCATTCCAGACTGAGGTCTTAGAGAAATTTTTACAAATTTGAGTGAATCAACATGGATTTGTGAAATGAGTGGGTCTCTATGGATGTAGTTTGTACAGATTTTAGGAATAACTTTTTTCATGAGAAAGTGTCAGATAGAATTTAAGTTTATGGTACTTAAGACAAAATATTGATCTGTGTAGGAAATCAGGTAACGAAAGCTAGACAGTTGGAAGGATAAATATGTATTCAAGTTGAAGCAAGTGATCATTTGTTGTCTCAAAAGCATCTGTTCTCAGGTCATAACTCCTCATGACATTTATTCATGAATTAGTGAACTAAATAAGAAGTTACATATCCGAGTTTGAGCATAAAATATTGACCATTACTACAGTAAGTAATGCTGACAAAATATAAAATTACAAATGAACATCGGCAGAATTAGAGTGGGCAGAACTGTGACAGAGGAACTTCAGCACAACTAATAGGTCATTGAGTCAATTGGAACAGAAAGAGACAATTTGGCTTGAATGAATTACCATCCATTTTATCCCAAACAAAATAGATCTTATTATTGAAAAGCTAGGAGCAATAATGACCCAAAGGGAGTTATATGTCAACTTACACAGATTATTAAAGTTTCCCCTATGATTCAATACCTTCATACTATCTGAACTCTTCACCTGCAATCTGCCTCCCTCTCTGCAATTCAATTTCCTACCATACAATCTCTATTCTCTTGACCTCATCCTTCCCGATATTTCCTCCCATATTATTCACTGCCATTTGAATCAGTTGATGGTAAATTGCTTGATTATTGTGTACTGTCCCCAGTGGATCCTTGTTGCAGTCTGATGTTGATGGCGTTGCTATACTTGAGACCACCTTGCCATCTGACCAGTTGTCTGGTGGGAAAGAGAGAAACATTTTCTAACACGATTCTGCTTATAAATTCAACCTGACCTCTGCTTTCCTGTTATCTACAGCCACTGAGACTTCTCCTTTTTCATAAATATCAGGACTAATGCTTCTGTAATAGTTTATATCTCTTCAAGTTGTACACCGTGTATGTGTTTAACTTCCAGTCTGCCATACTAATGATGGTCTTTTCTTATGTGTTCATAAGTTAACAATGGGAAGAGTAAAAATTCTGATGTAATGCAAGTGAATTATTAATTGCAGTTGCTGATTCAAATGCTTGATACTTTGCTGTACACCTGTTTTGAATACTTTCTAAGCTAAATAAAAGCATTTTACGTCAGAAATATTATGAAACTAGCTTTAACTAGAATAACCATTTTGCAGATTAACGTGTAACATATTGCCATAAATGACCAATATTAATGTTCTTTGGATTACCCTATAACAAAAAGTATGCATTTATCCAGATATAACTTTTGGATTATTACTTAACTATCAAAAGAGGAATCTGGCATTCTCAGTATATATCTAGTTTAACTGACCATTCAAGTTTGGCAATTGCTATGTACCTTATTCAGAAAAAGATACAAACATTCTGCGATAATTGATATGATTACCCAGGACAAGGGTAACACTGTCGAAATAGGATTGTTAACTTAAAACCATGTCGACTTGTTTTACTTAAGATTCAAATCAATATATTTAAAAACTCACAAACCTGACTTAAATTCTACTCTCAATGTTTTGTTAAAATATCACTGAAATTCTACAGTACTGCCTGATAAGAAATCATAAGTCTGCATATGCATCATGAGAAAAAGTCTGAAGCTTCAGCTTAAAGACATCAGTAAATCATTGAAAAATCTGCTTTTAGGTGAACATAATCTAATTTTCAGCAAACCAAATTTCAAAGACAATCCCCGTACCCTGAAGGCATCATTCAGATCTTCAAAATATTTATCTGATTTCCATAATTATCCTTTTGCATTTGGTGCATTTTGGATGATATTAGAAACACACCTTTAAAAAGTGTTACTCTGCAAAAATGCAGCTTTTATGGTAATTGAGCTACAATCCCATGCATATGCGACTAAAAGATTGAAGACAAATTTCAAGTTTTCTTTTCTAACTGTGGAAGAGTCCACCCTAATAACTGTATTACCCAGTTCCCTGAAAAAAGAAACTTGTTTTAGCCTCCCATCTCCAAGGACACTTACAATGAAAATCCACCAATGGGACAAATTTCGTTGAGCCTGCTATGGTATCTCAGAATAAACTCCAAACTTTTTCTGTCCAATTCCTTCTATTTTGCCTCTTTTCTCAATTTATTCATAAAACTACCAAAACATCACGGTCATGTGGACTTCCAATTCTATTTCAAGAAAGTTCTGTGTTTTAGCGAAACCTCCACACTTTTATACTCCATTCCCTTTGAAATAAAGGTCAACATTCCATTGGCCTTCCCTATAATCTACTGAACTTGTAGGCTAACATTTTGTTACTTATGCTTGAGGACTCCCAAATCGCTTTGTGCTATAACTTTCTGCAATCTTTCTCCACTTAAATAAGATCAGCTTCTCTATTCTTCCTGCCAAAGTGTATAATCTCACAATTTCCCACATTATATTCCATCTGCCAAGTTTTTGCCAACTCACTAAATCTGTCTATATTCCACTACAGACTCTATGAGTTATCTATACTACATGTCTGCACATCTCTCTTTTTGTCATTCACAGACTTGGCTATGGTACATTCGCTTTCCTCATCCAAGTCATTAATATACATTGCAAATTACTGTGGTACTGACACTGATGCCTGTGGCACTTCACCAGTTACAGGTTACCATTCTGAATCTGGCCCCTTTTATCCTAACTTTAGCCTTCTATTAATTAGCCAAAATCTTTTATCAATGCTAATATTATATCCAATACTCCTATCTTATTAAGTAGCCCCAGTGTTCCCTTGTCAATGCCTTCTGTAAATCCAAACATATTAAATCCACTGCTTCCCCTTTATCTATGTTACTACCTCCTCAAAGAATTCTAATGATTTTTTTCAGGCATCATTCCCCCTTTGTGAATCTATTCTGACTCAGTTTGATCATATTCTAAATGTTCTGCTATTTCATCCTTTAGAATAGACTCAAACATTTTCTCAAAAACAGTCACTAAGTTAACTGCCTATAGGTACCTTTTTAAAATCATCTTGTACCTTTTTTAAATAAAGGCATTCTTGGCAGCTTTTGAATCTTTTGGGACTTTTCCATTATCTAGGGATTCTTCAGAGATTGCTACCAATGCATTCTCTATCTTATAACTACTTTAGACTTCTCATCAAGTCTATTCAATTGAATTATGTCGCAGATACTTTTTACACTCCAAATGTTGTCCAGAACATTAGCTTTGGAGAAAGTTCATCTCCTTGCATGTAAAGTAGTCAATTGTTAATGCCACACTACTAATGGAGGGTTTACACTAAGTGTGGGAAGTGATCAATCTTTTAACTATTCCTGGGTAACTACTTACTTAATTTCACTGGAACCCTCTGAATTCATAGAGTTAAATGGACTCTTTCAGAGAGTTCCAGCGTAATCTTCAATTTCCTATGCAAGTCTCTTGGAGTCTGCTACGATGGGGATTCTGCAGGGTTCCTACATGCATCTCCTATCTACGCTGGAACAAAGACAGTTGAACCATCTGAAAATCTGGGTTCCATCCTCCATTAAAATTAATGGATTTCACACTTCTCACATCGCTCTACTATTAGATTTGCGTACTCTTCATCAACCACATCTCAGCTTTTAGCAGGATTTTTAACCTTGAATAACTAGGGTGAGAAACTATCTATGCAACTTTAAGACAATTCCCTTTTTGTCCATCTGGTTCCAATCATATAATAATATTAATATTTGTCTGACACTCTAATGGAAGGCATCAGATTTTATTAAGAGGATACTGATGGCCTAACATGCAGTTCCAAAGATCTTTCAAAATAATTGCCTTATTTTACTTCTTGTTAAGCTCCACATCAGGTTAGATAAATGACACTTGAATATGAGATACCTCCATACAAGCCAATATCTCACCACTTGCATTCAACAAATGAGATCGAAATACTGGATGTGAACACATTCAGTATCATTCTTGTACAATGTAAATTTTCATCGCTCATAGAACTTATTGCTTGAAATTCTGTTCATAATAACACAAAAAATATAAACTGTATGAATCAACTATGATGAGCATGTCTAAAACAATCACAAAGTGACCAAAATTGAAGATAAACTAGGATTAAGCTTTTATACTTTGTAAAATTTGCCAATAAATGACAGGATAGATTAAACTCGTAAAATTTCCCATGTTTTTGAGAAATTCTTTGGATGAAGCTATGCTCCTTATCATTGGAAATAAGTTCAGTAATAAACAGCGAAGCATTAATTATATTATTTTTAGGAAAATGATTGAACTCATCTATGAACCCATCTATGTAAAATGAAATGCACACTCCCCTACTTAGAGAACACATCCTACTTCCTCAAATCTTGGATGCACGTTGGCCTAGCCAATGCTAGAAATTCTAAACTGACTACAGGTACGTTTTATTTCAAAAAAATATACTCTATCCATAAAAAAATCTTTCTATATATAAACATTATCTTTAAAGCTGCTCAGTTCTGCAGACTTTGCATTTGGAGAAAAAACAAAAACTCAAGGTATTTCTTATCTCTGCAAGATAATATTACAAGATGTCTGAGGCACAGGAAGGGTCTAATAATTGGGCGGACCCCTATTGTACTACTGCTGAAACCCAGCTTAGACAGTGGCCTTAATTAATCACTTCCTGATCTGTACCCACTGAAGATTGTGCCACACACTGTGTTCAGAGTTACCTGGATCCTGACTGGGAAACCGGTTAGCATCCTGAAGGTTAACCTCTCCAGCGCCTATTGTTGGACAAGGCTGGCTACTCAAGTACTAAGAGCATGCATGTACTGCAAGCCACTTTGTTCAGAAAGTGGATTATAACAGGCTTTTTGTTAACAGATTATTTTGTTCTTCATCAGTAGCATGGAAATGATAGAAAATTGGCAGATCTATTTTCCATCATGCTCCATATGAATGAAAACAAATAATATGTATGGATAAAATGGAGTGACAAGTCACTTGCATGATTTTGCTCTTTTGACATAGACCAGTTTCACCCCTGTAGGGATTGGAACCAGGTTGACCTTGTTGATGACAAGTTCATTGATTGGGGTTGTTATCCTGGGTCAATCAGGAAAGACCTGGCTGACCAATATAACCAGGAGATTAGAATCTCCTTAGTTCTGGGGACTAACTCCAAGCTGGCTAGTCACAGCCAGTGTACTGTCAGGAAAATATCAGTTCTCTCAGCTGGAAGACATTTGTCTTCTGGTTTTCTCTTTTGTTTTTAAAGAGAGAAGAGGGAAAAAAAATATGTAACCAGGAGATTAGAATCTCCTCAGTTCAGGAGACTGACTCTGATCTGGCTGGCCATAGCCACTGTACTGTACACAAGTGAATAAAAGGTGACTTGGTAATGGGATACAGGCCTGTGTGCAGCTATTTCAACCCCCAAAGTCTGTCACAAAAATTGATTGGAATTCTAAGTCATCAGCATCAAACATGTCAATTTGAAGCCAATGCAACTCAACCACAGTCCCTCTGTCAAATTTCTATGATTGAAAGAAAGACTGGTGATTAAAAGACTCTAAATGAAAATTACTGAAAATGAAAGTGAACACCCCAAAGATAAGGGTCTTTTACCCATTGAAAATTATCTGGAATTTAACATCAAAGACAAAATAATGAATGAACTCTTCAACTTTTTCTGAGGTACTCTTCCTGGAAGTTTTATTTAGGTGCTATAATCAAAGAGTTGTTTAAAAACGCATTACATGCACAAGAAAGTAAACTTTGAGTAATGTCAAGTTTCAAGTGGAACCTTTGTACTTTATACGGCACCCTCAATAGTTACAGCAGTTGCCTTGTAGACTGTTTATACCAAACATTCCAAAATACTTCACATAAACTAAATAGGAAGTAATTGGTGGGAGAACTGAACTATTACACACATGAATCAAAGTTCTGAATTTCAAATATTTTCGACATTGGTTCTGGTGAAATGGATAAGGAAATGGTGCAGGAGGAATTAGGCAAAAGAATGAAAGATAAAGTCAGGTGATTAAAGTAAAATTTATGTGGGATTGACTTTCATTACATTCTTGTGCCTCGGGTCTGATTTTCAACTTCCATTGATGTCAATGGAAATAAAAATTATGAGATATGTAAGATAGTCTTCTCACATATTAGGACACAGTTTACACTATTGCACCAAGCCAGAAACAGTTCCTGTGCCCAAACATTTACATTTCTCCAGAGTTATCCAATGCACTTGAATTATTAAAGTGTGTCACTTACGTGGCCTAGTCACAAGCTACCACAACCTGACATTGGGAAGGGAATCATGAGTCAGTTGATTTTCTTTACATTAGTGCATAAGAACAATGTATTCCCATATATAGTAGTGAAAACTTGTGATATTGAATACTTACCCTGTACATTTTTCCTTGCCATCACTATGAAGATGCAAACTCCTATGCAGATGAATAATAAAATTGTGCCTTCACATCATGGGATGAGACCATTTTTATCAATGACCAATGCTATTTATCAATTATCTGCCTGCCTCAGGTAACCGTATCTTTTATGTAATCCTGACGAGAGTATGAAAATTACTTCACTTGCTCTACAGAAATCTTTTGTCTTTCTTTCCAAATTGCATCATAGAAATACCCATCTGATCCTTAATTCCAGCAAGCAGCAATACTTCCCAATGATCCACAAGTAGTTGGGGAATTTTAATCATGAATATAGATTGGTGCGATTATAGTAGCACTGATTACATTCAGTGGGTTCAGTAAAGGAATGTCAACGAGATAGTGTGTCAGATATGACAGATCTGGAATGCATTTATATATAGATAACTGTCATTGAACTGAAGAATGCTCCTTTCTTTTACTTGGATATTATGGACTAAATCTGACTTGTTTTTGGTTAAGTGTGAGTTGTGTTGAGATTTTTGAAGGGTTTTTCACCAATTGAGCTTTCTCACTGCAGCTTACCAAACACTCCTCTATGGCCCCCTATTGTCTATCCTCATCTTATCCCCATTCTAATCCATCTTGTCATGTGGTGTTCCCAGAACAATTCACCACTTAACAGGTATCCTGAAATAGATTGACATCCCTGGGACCATTTTAAAAGACCATTGTGCACCCAGACAAGTGCTGTTAGTTTTGCAATCTCCTGCATGGTCATGTCATATATCCCTAGGCATGATAGATAAGGGGAATTTTGCACCCTGCCTTGGCGTGCATAAAACTGGAGGTCCTATTGGACCAGCTGCACAGATGGGACTGCCTGTTTCCCACGATAAGCAGTAAAGACCATGACAACTAGTTCGAAGTTGCTCCCAGGTAAAAGCAGTCTCACCCATCTGGAGGGAATGTAACACAGCAATGTAGGCAGGCCAAGGAATTTATCCACTCTGTGTAAGAGGCACTGTGGGCGGCACGGTGGCACAGTGGTTAGCACTGCTGCCTCACAGCGCCAGAGACCCGGGTTCACTTCCCGCCTCAGGCGACTGACTGTGTGGAGTTTGCACGTTCTCCCCGTGTCTGCGTGGGTTTCCTCTGGGTGCTCCGGTTTCCTCCCACACTCCAAAGATGTGCAGGTCAGGTGAATTGGCCACGCTAAATTGCCCATAGTGTTAGGTAAGGGGTAGATCTAGATGTAGATGTAGGGGTATGGGTGGGTTACGCTTCGGCGAGGCAGTGTGGACTTGTTGGGCCGATGGGCCTGTTTCCACACTGTAAGTAATCTAATCTAATCTAATCTAAACTTCCTCTCCAATATCTCACACTATCTTTGCCACTGCACCTACCTCCCACTAATGCTCATGCTCTACTATTCCCACTGTTGCCCGCAACATCTTCCCTACTTGCTCTCACCCATCCCAAATCCAACAGCACTAACCCTACATTCCCTGTCTGCTGCCTCCTCACTCACCTCTCCACTTTCATCAAAAGTAACAGCTAAGTCACCCACTTTCCTCACCCACAATACCTGCTTCTCTCTCATTGCAGGAAGCAGTCCACAATAGCAATAATATCATTCTATACCTCTGGCTGAGGCACAAACAGGCAAAATAATTGAAGAAATGATTCAGGAACACAATAAAATAGATGAAGGGAATCAATTTGTTTGCTTGGTAAGAGTAACAGAACAAGAAGAGAGATTAGAGCTCGAGCATTTAGAATTGAAATCAGGTCAGACTTTTGCACACATGGATGGAAACATTGCATGGATTGCTGGAATTCACCTTCCCAACATGCTGCAATGCTGAGATAATTGAAATATTTCATAATGAAATTAATAGATTTCTGTTTGGTAAGATTATCAAGAGGAACATAAAGACAAGGGACTGAACACCTATTCCTATTCCTAATATTCTTCAATGACACTAAATGTGTGTCAGTACTTCATTTATTCCTCAAATTATGGATTCCATTCTTATTTGTAGCTATAAGATATGAACATCCTCTGGTTTAGAATTTCAAACACAGATACCGTGCTGCACTCCAGATGCAAAAACAATTTGTGAACCTTTGCATTTCATAAGCTAGTGCACTGATAACATATGGGGAGCCCATGGCAATATTTGTCTCAATTTAATCTGTCAACACATGCAAACCAGTGGAAAACGTAAATTGTACAACAGCGGTGTGGGTTACATCCATAGTTCTGTAACTGAGGGAGGTCTTAAAGCAACATTTTATACAGCAGGTTCCAGTTCCTCTTATCACTCCACCACTTTCTGCACAACTCTCCTTGTTGAGCCAGGAGGTGAATTCTCAATAAACTCATTAGGATAATCCTGACTATAGAAGTCTTTGAACTGATACTTGGATAGTAAGCATGAATGGTACGAGTTGCTGTGCCCATATGAAAGGTATTTTCAGAAAGGCTGGCTGAGGACAGTTCTATTTTACATTTAAAGAAAGAAAAATGTCATAATAGTTGAACTAAAAACTAAATAAGTTCAACTGGAATTAGTATACGATCAGAAAAAATTGGAGTCATGGAGCAAAATGCATGGCAAGCTGATGCAAAACACAACACCAAGAGTCAGGGTTGAAAGAACTCAGATTGCTCAAGGTGGGAAATGGAGTTCCACAAGTAATGGTGGTGGGATTGCAGTTGTTCATGAGCTACATGAACAATTTGGGCTCGGTAACCAAAGTGCAATTTCGAAATTTGCACATGGTATCAAATTGTACAGAGTGTAGGTGGTGAGATGTAGTTAAGACAAAGGAGGAAGATAACAAAGCACAGCAAAGTTAAAAATCACACAACACCAGGTTATGGTCCAACAGGTTTGATTGGAAGCACTAGCTTTCAGAGCTCTGCTCCTTCATCAGGTGGTAGCATCGCTCTGAAAGCTAGTGTGCTTCCAATTAAACCTGTTGGCCTATAACTTGGTGTTGTGTGATTTTTAACTTTGTACACCCCAGTCCAACACCGGCATCTCCAAATCAAAGCATAGCAAGACATCACTAAACATACACAATGATCGTGCAGTGGCAAATTAACTATAATAGACAATAGACAATAGGTGCAGGAGTAGGCCATTCTGCCCTTCGAGCCTGCACCACCATTCATTATGATCATGGCTGATCATCCTCAATCAGTATCCTGTTCCTGTCTTATCTCCATAAACTTCTAGGAGAAAGTGAGGACTGCAGATGCTGGAGATCAGAGCTGAAAATGTGTTGCTGGAAAAGCGCAGCAGGTCAGGCAGCATCCAAGGAGCAGGAGAATCGATGTTTTGGGCATGAGCCCTTCTTCAGGGATTCCCTGAAGCGCCTGACCTGCTGCGCTTTTCCAGCAACACATTTTCAGCTCTGATCTCCATAACCCTTGGTTCCAATAATGCTGACAAGGGTGAAGTGGTGCATTTTTTTAAGAAGGAGGAGGTCACATTTTCCTTGGAAAATCAATGTTTCAATAGTGCTGAAGAACACAGGCATCTGATATACAGGTACACTGATTCCTAAAAATAGCACCACAGGGTTTAACATGCAAGCTAAATACCAGGTACATTTCTAGAGGGATAGAAATCATTGAACAGCAAGGGGCCATTTGGCCCATTGAGTCGATGCTGACTCTCTGCAAGAGCAGCTCAGTGAGTGTTGCTGCCTGTCCTATCCCCTTCAGGTTCTCATCTGATTCCACTTTGAAAGATACAATTGTAACTTCCATCTCCCAGTCATATAGTACATTCCTGATTCTAACCACTCGCTGCATAAAAAAAATTCTGTCATGCTCCAACTGCTTCTTCTGTTAATCACTTTAAATCAGAGTCTTTTGGTTCTGAACATTTCCATCAGCAAAAACAGTTTGTATGTTTGGTCTGTCAAAACCTCTCATGATTTTGAACACTGCAATCAAATATTCTCTTAACTGTGTTTTGTTTTATTCATTCATGGGATGCAAGAGTCAGTGGTGAGGCCAATATTTATTGCCCATCCCAATCACCCTTAAAAAGGTCATAGTGAGCTGCCTTCTTAAACTGTTGCAGTCCTTGGGGTGTAGGTACAAGCACAATGCAGTTAGGAAGAAAATCCAATATTTTGACACAGAAACAGTGAAGGAATGGTAATATAGTTTCAAGTCAGGATGATTTGTGGTTGGGATGGGAACTAACAGATGGTGGCATTTCTGCTGCCTTGGCCATTCTAGGTAATAAAGGTCATACATTGGAACGTGCAGTTAGAGGAGCCTTGGAGAGTTACTGCAGTGAATCTTGTAGATGGTACACAGTGCAGTGCTGATGTTGAAGGAAGTAAATGTTGAAAGTAATGGATGGGGTGACAATCTAATAGACTGCTTTGTTTTGATGCAGCTGAGCTTCCGATGTCTTATTTAGGCAGGTGAAGGGTTTTGCACCACACTCCTCAACTTATACCTTCTAGATATTGGACAGGCGTTAGGGAGGTAGGAATTTCCTTGACAATGCATAAAATTTTGGTCCCTTTAAGAATGAGTTCGGACATGTTTGAAAGATAATAGAGGGCAACAGATGATCATCGGAGCATAGATATCTGAATCATAAATATCAGGACCACAGAGTCAAGGGCCACCTGCTCCAGAGGTGTGTAATAAAACCTCTGAACAGGTAGATTAAAATATCTAGTTCTTGAGTTGGCTCTAGTGGTGCAGTGGTAGTGTCCCTACCTCTAATCCAGGTAGGTTCAAGTATGGACCTGCTCCAGAGGTGTCTTATAACATATCTGAATAGTTTGATTAAAAATATCTACAGCTGGTTTTCCCCAGGAATGGGAGGCAGCAGACTGGAGTTTGCACTGAACTATGAAATACAAATAAATGATTGGGGAAAGCAGTCTGGCTCCTGCTTCAGCAAAGGTAGGTATTGTGTAAGAAAATAAAGTACTGATGGCAAAGAGGGAAATGCTAGGAGCCTTCCTCAGTGCAGAAAGACAGGTGCTAAGATGAAAGATGAAGCCAAGACACCTGCCTGCTTTAATTGCTGACAGATAGGCCAGCTGTTGGACACTTGTGCAGAGAATGGGAGTCAGTCACACAGCTCAGCAGATCTCGCTATGATTCTGACTGTAGCTGTGAATTCCTGTCAAGGTACATGTGAGAATGCAGATGAGGTTAAACAAATTACTGAGAGTTATTTGGATTCGCAGTCCGAAGAAAAGGTGGCCGCATTTCCCCAGAATGGGGCGAGCAAGCTCATGGTGATACTGAAAGATGCCCAGGTCAGCTACTGAGAATAGATATGGTCAAGGGGGTTCAAGGGGGAAGGTGTACGTGCAATCCCCTTTACTGGGTGTATCTGGAGTATAGCCTTTCATTGAGACTCCTAACCATGGCTGTCATGCCAACTTGTCTATGAATTAATTCACCCTACTCCTTAGCACTGATATAGCAGGATTAAGGGTAATAACATCCCCAGCAGCCTCTAAAAGACCACTGAGGTCAGGGAGACCAAATAGCAGCAAGAGCAAGTGTTATCTCTGTGCCCACATGGCCAGACAAGTGGACGCTGAGGTGGCACTGTAAGCAGGGGATCTTTCCATTTGGTTATCCAAAGCCTTTCTTGGAAAACTCCAAGGAGGGAATAAATGGAACTTCCTTGGTAGAGCTTATGCTCGAAACGTTGACTCTCCTGCTCCTCAGATGCTGCCTGACTGGCTGTGCTTTTCCAGCAACACACTCTTCAAACAAGCTGACCCACTGTTAAAAAAAACCTAGTTCAGACTGCTAATGCTGAAACTGAGGCAGAACTAATCTCTAAATGCTATTGTACTAGACATAAGGCCTTGATGAGGAAATGGAGATTTGACCACTTCGGTATTGTGGGATACCTGGGCAAATTCATTGATAACAGTCTGGTTGGAGTTATCTAACTTGTTTGAAGGAGGAACTAAACAACAGTACATAAATGTTGTAGCTTTTACCTTTAATGGATCTGCTTTTGAGTTTTTCTGTCGAGGTACTGAATCCCTTGTTGTACAACAGGCTTCGTGGATTGAGATTTAGAGAGCGCTCCACATAAGTTACAAGCAGGGGGGGTCCACACATACACATGGTATTCAGTGCTGATGACACATTTGACCATCCTGCATGAAGATTCTCAAAGGTATGGATCCCTCTGTTTGCAAAATGTGAGGCTGTCAAACAGTTGTTCGTAGTCTGTGCTAGGGGTGTGTTATGTCCAAAGAGGAGCAATGCTGTAGGATGGCCAGGGATTAGACAGTCTGTACATTAGGTCTTTGTTGGCTGATGAACTAGGTTTCTCCCATTTGAATGAATGGTCTATGCTGGGGCCCTTCCCTCACAGGTTGAGGCCCTGTTCACTCTGAGCGTGCTCACAGCTAACCTTGTCATCACACAGTTTTGAATTCCAGCCCAATGGTGGAAGACAACAGTGAACATTCTCTTCTAGTGGCTCCCAGCCTCAGCCTGACCATGTTAGTGAGCTCCCAATTGTTCACATTCCCTTCCTACTGGGCCTTCCCATTAACCTTTTGGGATTCACACTTCCACAAGATCCCGATTCAATCTGCCTACGTTCACCTACGTTCAACCTAGCCTTTCCACCCCAACTTCTGCACATGAGATGAATATCCCTGGTGTGGTCATTCAGTGCTCTTCACTGAATGCTAGTGCGCTAATGACCATAGACTACACTCCTCCCTCATCACACCATTCCCTGCCATACTATATAGTATCAGCCCTTTGCCAATTTAACTCAGCCCTTGTCTACTCCCTGCAATCTCCAATCCCAAAGACCACATTGCTGATGCTCAGTACCTCCATTGCTCCATTTCTGAGGACAGACATGACAGATACACCATAGCCCCAGGTAAAATATATCCGGACCACTAACTGGTGTCTATGCATCTCCTTAACTGCATCAAAACCCTTCTCCCCAGACTTGCTGCTTCAGAGCTAAGATTACAGCGGCCCATCCCCTCTACTGTAAAGGCACAGGCTTCATGACCTAGAATCCCACAAACAGATTCCTGACCATAACCAGTCTGCTGGACAAACAGAGAAAGCTGCCTTTGACTCAGTCTACTGGGACTCCCTGACTAATGTGTACCAAATGGACAACACCCCTCAAAGCTGGACACATGGAACTGGTATGAGATTAATGTAGCACATTACCTTATAGCAAGATGTACACCCTTTTATTAGAGGACTACTTTGGACAAAGGTAAGCTGCCTATTTTTCAACTGCACCTATGGCATTGCAGGGATGCTGTGAGCAAGCAAGAAGATACTCAGAGAGCAAGCCAAGTCCTGACTTAAGCTAGTTCCTGTTCCTGTGTGTAAATTGGATACACTCCAGCCATTCAATGCAAACTGCTGGTGCACCCCACAATGTAAGTCTGTGTTTCCAGAGCCACATGGCCAGTGCATTGTCGAAGTGCTAGCACGGTCACAATGGACTACAAGATGTTGGATGACAATGTCTGTGGAGAAGGAGTGAGTGTGGCTAGTGCCCATGTATTGTGCCCTGTACCTGAGGTTTGCTTACAGTCAACATGGAGGCAGTCTGGAGGGAGCTGAATCCACCAGTAGGTGCTTTAATTTCCTTGTCACCTTTCTCCCGGTCGAGCTTGTTTGAAGATTTTGATAAGACGTGAATTATGTATATTAATGAGTTAAGGCATTAAAAAGGCATTCAATGAATATTGTGAGCATCGAGCGGCACCTCTCCATTACCAAACAAGAATCTCGTCAGGCCACTTGTGAAAAATATAAAAGATGGAACAAGATGATCTCAGTTTTGAGATAGGCCTCACCACACTTACCGCCCGATTCCATCACCCATTTCATTATTGCTCATGTTGTCCAGACCCCTATAACATTCATGATTAGAGTGGTGCTGGAAAAGCACAGCAGGTCAGGCAGCGTCCAAGGAGCAGGAAAATCGACGTTTCGGACAAAAGCCCTATAACATTCAGCCCTTCGATTTGCTGAGACTGGAGGGTTTGAGTTATAAGGAGAGGCTGGGAAATTTTTCACTGGAGCATAGCAGGGTGAGGGGTGATCTTTTAAGGGTTTATAAAATCACAAGGGACATAGTTAAGGTGGATAGCAAAGGTCTTTTCCCTCGGGTGGGAGATTTCAAAACTAGGAGCATATTTTTAAGTTGAGAGGAGAAAGAATTAAAAGGGACCTAAAGGACAACTTTTTCCAACAGAAGGGGCTTCATTTGTGGAATGAACTGCTAGAGAAAATAGTAAATATAGGTACAGTTACGACATTTAAAAATCATTTGAATAGGTACATAAATAGAAAAGCTTTGGAGGGATATAGGCCAAATGTCAGAAAATGGGATTAGTATTGTTAAGGAAACTTGGTCGGCATGGACAAGTTAGACCAAAGGGTCTGTGTCTATGTACGATTCTACAACCAAACCTAATATGTTACCCTTCCCAATAACTTGTGTCTTAATCAGCTCATGTGGAAATTTATTGAATGCTTTTTGAAAATCCAGATATGCTATATGCAACAGTTCTGCCTCACCTCCTATTGGCTTCAATTTCAAAAAGTTCTGACAGATCTGTCAACTACGAAAACAGAAGTTTTTGGAGGGTGTCGGGGTGAACAAATTGGGAAAGTTCTGAAGAATGAAGTCACACTTAGACTCCAGTGTGACCCCGCCCTCTTCAATTTTTTGCCAGGCAACATCAAAGGTGAGTGGGTAACACACTTAGATTTGGAAGTTATGTAAGCAAGAGCTTGCTGAGGTTAACTACTCAATTATGACCTACTCTAATCCCGAGAAGTGAATTTCTCAGCCCATGGAACATGTTTCCTGACCTGTCAGCCAATAGGTAGAATCACTGAGCTGACTGCACAGTAAGACAATCTTCTTCAGTGAAACTGACAAGCCTTGATCAGCTACAATGAAAAGCTCCAGCCATGGCAATTGTTCAAAGCACTTCTTCCGTCTGAGTACTTTTACACCTTGGTAAGTGACTGCCAACCTCTTGGAAGGCACTTTAACTGTCTAGCACTTTATTGCTACATAGCATTGCTGCCTTTCTTTCAGCTGTCTATCCTTACATTGAATGGGCATCATACGATGCAGCTGGAAGGAGGCAGATCCCAAATATTAGACAGGATTAACTCTCTCGATGTGCACAAGCAGCAGTGCCTCTGGTTTTCAGGGCAGGTTGCTGCTGACATCTGCATGGAGCAAGCCATCCTTCCGAATGGATAAGCTGGATCGGGTTGCCACAGGGTAAGACGCAGAATTTATACCAAAAGTTACAGTGTGATGTAACTGAAATTATACATTGTAAAATACCTTGATTGTTTGTCAAGTCTGTCATCTGTTACAATGACCATGTTAGTTTCACTTCTTTCATATGTAAATCGCAAAACCTTTTTGAAAAGTTACATTCTCAGGTTATGTGACTGTTTTGTGAATTACATGTGAAAGAAGTGAAACTATCATGTTCATTCTAACAGATGAGAGACTTAACAAACAATCATTGTATAATTTCAGTTACACCACCTGATGAAGGAGCGTTGCTCCGAAAGCTAGTGCTTCCAATTAAACCTGTTGGACTATAACCTGATGTTGTGTGATTTTTAACTTTGTACACCCCAGTCCAACACCGGCATCTCCAAATCACGACTCCCACCATATTACCGGTATCCCCTCTTGATTTTCATACTGTTGCTTTATCTGCCTTAACCGTCTCTTCATATTATTTGACCCCTGTCACCTTTGGAAGGCAATAATTTTCAGAGCACCAAAACAGTTTAGCCACTGAAGTGAAAAACAGTGTAATGATATACCCGCTCGATTGATCTTGTTGGATGACCTGGCAGAGGAACAGACAGTGTGGGCCCACTGAGCCAGATGCTGATCAGATATAACTATTACACTTTCTAAAGAGTCCAGGGAAAGAAATCTCAACCAAGACAATGTCAGAGGAGCTGTGCACGTGCAGCCTGTGTTTCAGCAAGGAGGCTATCACCTCTGTGAGACATTAAAAGAAGCCATGAACAACCTCCTGCAGAGCCTTTTCAGTGGTATGAAGTTGACAGCGGGCCTCAATATCTGTTTCAGGCTAGTGACCACTGCAATATTGTCTCTGGCAATACAAGGGTAGACATCTAACAATGTTAAAGATACCATATTCTGCCAAACATCGTGTATGCAGTTGCACAGTAAAGAGAGAAGTCCATTTAGTTGTTAATTTATTCATGGGAAGGCACCAGTAGGAACCATAGAGGTTTGAAGAAGGCCATGTAGTCACTGGTAGCTGAGCTAAAAGTGGGCAATTACAATCATCAGGTTCATCTGCTTACCCTGGCACTTCACCAGCAAAGTGTAAGTAATAAGATGAAGGACCATAAGAGATAGGGACAGGAGGAGGCCATTTGACCCAAGATCCTGCTCCACTATCCAGTAGGATCACGGCTGATCCAATGTTCCTCATGCCCACTTTCCTGTATTTTCCCTGTAACCCTTGATTTACCAATTGATTAAGAATCCATCTACCTCAGCCTTAAATATACGCAAGGAAAAGTGGAGGAGGAAGCCAAGGACGTATCTTGAAATGTTTCTCTAATATAGTAAAGGGTAGGGCAGGCAAGATTCAAAGTCATACATTCTGTTTATTGCAACAATTTAATCAATACCAGTAAACAAAACAATGCAGACGAGATTAGGAAACTGTTACCAGTGATTCATTGCAGATTTTTATACATGTGGAATAAAGTTGCAGGTCTTCACAATGACAACCAAGAATTCTATTGCAAATATATGTTTATCACTGCTTATGAGGTGATCCACATGGTATCATTGTATTAAGGTGGTCAATTGAGCCCAAAACTTCCAATCAGGATCAGAATCCCTCTTTGTAATCTTGATCAAATAAAAAATTATGCACTTATCTTCCTTCGATGTTACTGGACAATGATCCATTGGAAGATCATGTAGAACTCAGTCAGCGCAAAAAAAAACAGATTAATTTAACATCACACTGAAAAGTTTTTTTGATTTTTAAAACACTTTTCAATGCATGAGGAAATGTTTTCTGTGAGTGAATGGATAAAGATGCAAATGTATAAGTGAATATGGTGAAAGATAGTCAGGGTGGTGATGTTGCGATGGAGTGCTGACGAGCTGGGGTAGGTGGAGGGTGAAGTCAGTTGGGAGTTGGGGCCAGTGAGATGGGGTCTCATGATATCATAACTCGCATACTGAGTTAGGATAGGGCAGGCAGGGGCAAGGGGATTTCAGTAGAGAGTCAAGGGGAGAGTTGGATGTGTCACGAATATGGTTACTCAGGAATGAGACTAGGATTTTTCTGTCTATCATTATCTGTGTTACTTGTCACGTAAATAATGTGGAACCATTCAATGTGCATCTCTAGCCATAAGTATGTTCTTCAACTATCCAAGCACCAGAAGATCTGGCTTGATAATTTGTTTTAATAACAGTACTCAATTTTTTCCAGTAACAACAATTGTTTATGAAGATTTACACAAAGTACCTGCTATCACAAGCAACGTTGTATGGAATTAGTGATTGCCATATCCCACAAAGCTCCATAAACATCCCCCTCTCTATTTGAGGGGAAAGTTTTAGGGATGGCGTTTTTACAGGGGGCAGGGTGGGAGGAGGTGTAGTCTAGGTAGCTGTGGGAGTCGGTTGGTTTATAGTAAATGTCCGTGTTGATTCGGTCGGCCCGAGATAGAAATGGAAAGGTCTAGTGAAGAAGGGCTCATGCCCGAAATGTCGATTCTCCTGCTTCTTGGATGCTGCCTGACCTGCTGCGCTTTTCCAGCAACACATTTTCGGCTCCTCTCTATTTGACACAATCACTCATCTGTAGTTCAAGACACACACCTCTACAAGCATGGCATCAGTCTGTATGAACTACCAAAGCCATTATGGGAATTGAGCCCATGTCATAAGTCACATTCTGTACACATACTGGATTGGTGGTGCTGGAAGAGCACAGCAGTTCAGGCAGCATCCAACGAGCAGCAAAATCGACGTTTCGGGCAAAAGCCCTATATTCCTGATGAAGGGCTTTTGCCCAAAACGTCGATTTCGCTGCTCGTTGGATGCTGCCTGAACTGTTGTGCACTTCCAGCACCACTAATCCAGTATTTGGTTTTCAGCATCTGCAGTCATTGTTTTTACCTACATTCTGTACACAGTCCAGTCATCTAGTGGACCCTAGTAATGGACCCTAGTAATAAGGAAGGTAATGGGTGATGGTCCCCCAGTGATCAGAGATATCAAATTGTTACACTGCTTCAGAGACATCACTTGCAACAAGCATGAGGCAAAACAGGAAGGATTACCAAGAACTACCACGGCCGGAGTGGGAACCTGTGCCATCAGCATTAACCTGCACTGCAACGTTTTAGATGACTGAGCTAAATGTATTGAAATTGGAGATCTTTTTAATTGCCGTAATGAAAAGCATAATGAATTACACAATAGGAACAGGGGAACAACATTAGCAACCAGACAGTAATTAGTAAAACATGTCAATCTGTGCAGAAAATTGTACAAGTGTGTCTCAAAGCCCAGCTGGGAGTGAGACTGAAAGAGAGGGAATGGGATTAAATAGATAATACTGTTGTGTTTAATAAGTTTGGTTCAATGGCTGTCTCTTTTTTTTAAACAATGAGGCAAAAACCAAACAAATCTTGAAGATTTCAAATGTATTCTAAATTGAATTTTGGTCATTCTGATTAGCTTAAGCTATTATCTAATATTTTGCTGTCTAATCCTGGTTTATCTGATCTTGTTTTCTGAAAAAAAATCCTTTTTACTCATTGGCTATCAATCTAACAATTTTATTTTCTCTTTCTCTTAATACTATTACGATTTCTACAGCTGCATTGACACCGGCTGTGGGACTGGTTGCAGCACAATGCCATCCTTTACTGCAGTGATAAAGATCACTCATCATCGTACTTTTGCCATCAAATGGATCACTGATGCCAAGAATTTGAATCAGAAACATGCAGTTGTCCTTTAGATTCTGTACTGTGCTATAATAATTGACCACAATCTTGCTGGCTTCTCCCCAGTGTACACAGAGGCCAGTGTATCAGTTGTATATAATGTGGGAGCTTTAAGTTGAAACAAGAATAGCCAAGGATGGGGGAGCATGGAGTACATTTGAAAGCATTTTGGCTAAAAGCTATTTCTTGGAAAATGTTCCTCTGTTGAAACTATTAGGTTCAGACCTGGCTCCAAGCAGAAGTTCCAGGCTTGTACTGAACATTTATTTTAATTTGCTAATCAGTGGCAGCTTACACTATCATATGGGCTCCATTAAATAAATCGTCTTGGGTACATAGTCAGACACAATCTCTGTACTGTTTACTTATGTTGTAAAGAAGCAGTCAGCTTCATGTCAAATATTGTTGGTGCTCCTGGGACAGCTCGCTTTTGAATGTTGCAAGGGAATTAATAACTCAGCTGAAAGTCAGGAATCCACCTTCCAATGCTTTTGTTAGAGAAGAAATAAAATAGATTGGGCTTTGAACAAAAATCAAACTTTTATAAGGAGGCATCTTTTTACATTGTGCTTATTTTCTGAATAAGTGTTTTTCCAATGCTTACGAGCTGAGTGAAATATGTTCGATAGATGCAAGTGTTTTCCTTCCGAAAATGGTAGTACAGTAGCTGGTCTTTCAGAAATCAACCGAACAACATTACATCAGCACTCGGCAGCATTCCAATGCACGACACAGCCCCGTTGTTTATCTTTAACTGAAATACTTTGCAGAGTCCAAAACCTCTTTCTCCATTCCTGCATGTGGTCAAAAGGAGGTGGGGCGGGGGTAGAGGGTGGCAAATGTTTCTTGTTGTACGTATTTTCGCAAGCGTGAAGAACTCAATCAAATTCCATTAGAGTTTCCATCATTTTATTCTGCTTGACATAATTACATCTGCCCAAATCTTGCTTCCTATTACATTTCAGGGGTTTAAAGCTGTAGGAAATGGCTTAAGTGAAATGCGTTATGGAAGTACTGCAATTCGACAGTTAATCCTCGGTACAGCTGTTTGTGCTGATGTCATTTTGCTGCAGGGACCACAACATGGAGCCAAATTTGTGTCACTGAAATTAAACCAGAATGGGATTAAACTATTGGACTGGAATCCTTTCCTGAAATTATTGAATTTTACCAGGGATTAAAAACTTCCACTTTAAATCTTTCCAGATACTTCTTGTTTCCTCTTCTTTCCAATACATACTGTCTTTTTTCCTCCCTTGTCATGTTATTGTCTGATCATTTCCTTCATCCATCTCATTTCTGTCAGTGTCTTTGTATTTGTGCTCCTCCATCCTATATCTTATAGCAGAAGCATTTGCTGATATCTCCTGTGGCCACAAGCATCTTGTATTTCAAATGTGACAATATTTACTTTATATTAGTGTACAATATTATGACAAATCTTCTGTGTAGCATTCGTGTCCCAGTGTCTTTGCAGAATTTTAATTTCTGAAAAGGTGTACTGCACTGCAAAAGTTTAAGTGAAACATAATTGAAATTGGGCTTGTGGAGAGAGCTGATAAGCTTAATATATGATTTTTTTTTTGTAAAGTGCATCTTCCACTACATTCAAACTTCTGGTTCCTAAGCAAGGTCTGGCATGTGTGGTGTCTCTGTCATTTAACAGTCACTTTTGGTTGTTATAAACTGCTGCTTATTCAAAATTTTCAATTTCTGCCCACCAGTGACCTAATATACCACCATGAATCCCAGTGGGATATTGGCCCAGAATTTATGGAATAGCGCAATCTGAAAACTTATTGAAATCATTTCATGCTCTGATCTTCCAAAACAAAAATATTGTAGAATTTCCTTCAAAAATCTGAAAATTGACCTGAGGATATTGGTGAAGCTAGGACCTCAGAATTCACCTTCACCATCTGCCTCACGAACTGTGTCTAAATCCTAGAATTTTGAATTTCAAATCTTTTTCTGTGTTAAATCTGATGGCCTGCAGAGAATTACTTAAGTTATTGAAGTTACTTAAGTTTCTTTATTCAGAAACAGAACAAATAATTTTGAATGCAGGAGTTGGGAAGTCATGTTGAGGTTGTACAGGACATTGATGAGGCCTCTTCTGGAGTACTGTGTCCAGTTCTGGTTACCCTGTTATAGGAAGGATATTATCAAGCTGGAGAAGGTTCGGAAGAGATTTACCAGGATGTTGCCAGATATGGAAGGTTTGAGTTAAAAAGAGAGTCTGGATAGGTTGAGACTTCTTTCAGTGGAGCATAGGAGGTTGAAAGGTGACCTTACAGAAGATTAGAAAACTATGAGAGGTACATGTAGGGTTAATGGTAGGTGGCTTTTCCCTAGGATGGGAGATTTCAAGACTAGGGGACACATTTTTAAGGTGAGAGGAGAGAGATTTAAAAAAACCATGAGGCAATTATTTTTACGTAGAAAGTGGTTTGCATGTGAAATGAACTTCCTGAGGAAGTGGTGGATGAGGGACAATTATAATATTTAAAAGACATTTGGATAAGTACATAAGTAGGAAAGGTTTGGAGGGATATGGGCCATGAGCGACTTGTTTAGTTTGGGATTATGTTCGGCATGGATTGGTTGGACCGAAGGGTGTATTTCTGTGCTGTACGACTCTATGACAATTACTCTATGTTCATATTAAGCTGTATGCCGTATTTCCACATGAAAAGTGTTTGACCTATATTTTATCCATAGTTGCTGTTGTGTTTGCATCAGTCTAAGAACCCACACAACATGCTAATGCTTATAATATACTGTATCTCACCTTATCTCAGGCACACATTATTGCTGCAAACATGGGACACAGAATGATGAGTTTGGCTGTGAGTGAACCTCAGCCTTAAACCTAATAAAGCTTGGGTCCTAAAATCTACCTCGTTTTGCCACCCATTACAGTCTGGGTTTTGTGCATTCATTTCTATTTTCAGTAACCTGAAGACAGATTTTGAGAGTGAATTGGGTCCTTTTGACATTTTAGATCTTCATCCTGTCACTTGGTGCCGAGGGAGAGCGTTTGAGAACTTGGAATTAATGAGCTTCTCAAATGCTGAATGAATAGTAGACTAGTGACCTACTGTAAACATTGAATTTGCAGAAATGGAATCTACTGCACACAGACTTAACATTCTATTTGTTAATTCAACTTATCAATGATAAACAAACAGTGAATACTGCAGCCAAATCTGTTCTTCCAACTTCAATTTCAGAAGTAAAGTGGTACTCTGGTCATTCAAATTAATCCTAGAATCGCTTTTTTTTGCTTCTGAGAGACTTGAGATGGTTGATGAACAGAAGAATCAGGGTCAAAAACAAAGATTGCTGGAGAAACTCAGCAGGCCTGGCCGCACTTAGGGAGGGAATGCAGAGGTTACATCTTGAGTCCAGTGACAGTTCAGAGCAGTTCTGAAAAAGGGTCACGGGACTCAAAGTGTGAACTCTTTTTCTCTCTATCAATGCTGCTAAACCCAATGAATTCCTCCTGTAGTTCCTGCTTTTGTTTCAGATCTACAACATCCACAGTTCTTGGTTTTACTTGAGAGGAATTAGGATGCGTACTCAATAATTTCTGTGAACTCCTGAAACAGTTTCATGCTTTGGCCTCATTTATTGTTGGTTTGCTGGCTTTTTTCAGCATTGATGGCCGGGAAGATATTCCAAATGTTTCAGCACCATGTAAAGCAGACTTACACTGAAAGACATTGTTTTCAAACATTATTGAAGAGAATGTTGATTTCCAGAGCTCTCAGGTTTACCGATGTCCCTACAGAGATGCAACTTGAACATATCAGAGTCAGGAAGTAATTTTTGTATTCTTCTGATGTTAAACCAGCAAAGCCAATCGCCAGGCATGAAGAAAGTTTGTGGAGGTCAGTGTTTGCACCATGACACCTTGGATCTGGTTGTGCTGATGAAAGAAGTTCAATTTGAAGAGGAGAGTCAATAAAACCTGGCACATCATATTTTTGTCTCAGTGTCATATCTTCTGGTTCCCAGAAATTTGAAGTAATTACACTTTCAGAAACAGATATTGGAGCTGACATCGTATTTTGTTCCAACTCTCACAGCGTGTTGTGGAATAGTATATAGTTAGTTCGGTTCACAAACAGTTGTACTGTGGTGAATGATGTGGGATCTTGGATACTTTATAATAGTTTCAAGCTCTTTTCAAATAATTTAACATTCCTCTTTCATTAAAAAAAATACCTTTATGTATCAATGTAATGAATTATTAATATACTAATCATTAACTTTCACATTATGTATAATCTCCAGAAGACTAACAACCAAATTTTATAATTAAACTGACACCTTAAATATCTTGATAGCTTATTTTATTTTTCAAAAACATTAATAACAGTATTACTCAGGTGGTAAAATATGTTGCATCTTCCTCTGAATTAAGGCAGAATGATGTGGAGGTGCCAATGTTGGACTGAGGTGGATAAAGTTAAAACTCACACAATACCAGGTCAGAGTCCAAAAGGTTTATCTGGAAGCTTTCGGAAAGCTGCTCCTTCATTAGGTAGCAGTGGACCAGCTGATGGAGCACTGCTCTGAGAGCTAATACTTCCACATAAACCTATTGGACTCTAACCTGGTTTTGGGTGATGTTTAACTTAAGGCAGCATGTTGTTGTTGGTTGTAAAGAAGGGATATTGGACTCGAAATATTAACTCTGCTTTCTCTCCACAGATGCTGCCAGACCTGCTGAGTTTTCCAGCAATTTCTGCTTTTCCTTTTGTTTCTGATTTCCAGCATCCACAGTCTTTCAGTTTTATGATGCTGTTAGTAATCGGCCTGGCAGTATTTTCCAAGCTCTGATTTATAGATCTGCAAACTGTGCTTCTTTTTTAACTTCTCCATGTACTTGGCTGCCACCACTTCTCCACTTTCTGATGTGCCATTCTGCTTGGCTTTTTGCTTTCTTTATTTCCTCCTCTTCAAATTATCTGAAAAATCTCAGTTTGTTATCAGTCTACAGCATGTAATTGTTACTATCTGAACTTAACCGTGTCAGAATGTGCTGTTCATGTTTTGTCTTAAAGTTTAGGATCTCCATCTCGGATGCCTTCTCTACAGACTATACAGCTTGCAGTTTTTCTTCCATAGTTCATTTATAGTAGGGTCACATAACATCATGCTCAGTCTTCAGGATTTCTAGGTCAGTAACTACGTTCACTGTTTTTAACTTATCATTTTGATGTGCTGTGAGTTGCGAGCTTCTTTTTTAGCTGCCTGGTTACTTGGAATCAACTGTTCCTTTCCATCAAGCAATCTTTGTGTTATACAAACTCATGAATTATCAACTTGCTCCACCATTTAAAAAGATCATGGTTTCTCCAATTATGGTCCAAATTCTCCATTCCCACTCCTTGTTACTCAAATGTATTTTTAATATCACCCTGAGAATTTAAAAACCTGACTGCAAACCATGAATTTGGTTGCACGTTATTACTCACAACGATGGAACTTAAAACAGTAATAGAATTTATCTGTACACTCTGTTACTCTGACAATTACTTCTTTCTTCAATAAGAACAGAAATCGTTGGAGATCCTCAGCAAGTCTGGCAGCATCTGTGGGAAGAAAGCAGAGTTAACAGTTCTTGACGGCCCTGCTGAGTTTCTCCAGCAATTTCTGTTTTGTTTCAGATCTCCAGCATTCGCAGTTCTTGGTTTTACCTTTTTTTAATCTTCAATCTCTGGCAGCACCTTTTCAGGCTATCCCTCTGGTAGTATGATTACTGGTATTTTCTCTGGATCAATAGTTTTCTGATATTGCAAAGCATCTCACTGTCTCATCAAAATGTATTTAATATATTTGGAGCAGATCTTTCTTGCATCTGACTTGAGGATGATTTTATGATCCTTCAGCCTTCAGTGATGCTTCTTTCAACTCATGACCTACTGAGTTCAGCTGCATCCCCTTACAACTGTTCAGCCCAACAGAAGGACCAATTGTTTTGATGACTTAGTCTCAGACTTAAGCGCATGTTTTTACATGATGTTACCGCTTGCTTATTTTCCAGGGGGCATGTGTTGGTGAAAGAGTAGCTCAGTGATTATCACCGTTTCTCACAGCACCAAGGACCTGGGTTCGATTCCAGCCTCAGGCCACTGATTTGGGAGTTTGCGCATTTTCCCTGTATCTGTGTGAATTTTCTCTGGGTGCTCTGGTTTCCTCCCACTGTCCAAAGATGGACAGGTGAGGTGGATTGACCATGGGAAATACCCATATTGTTCAGATGGATTAGCCATGGGAAATGTAGGGTGGGGAGTGAATCTAGGTGGGAGGCTTCTTTGAGGGGTGGTATAGGTCAAATGGCCTGCTTCCACATTGTAGAGATTCTATAATTCCATGTTACAGGCTTGAGCAGTGCAACTCCTTATCAAACAGGACTCACCAGGAGTCTGTTGTACTCACCCACTCTGCTACAGATGTATTTGAAAGATTTGCAGGTTAAAAATTGATTAGTTGTCGCAATTAATGGATGAAATGGACAAATTAAGGGAGATGGCTGATGGAGTTCAATATGGAAGACTGTGCAGTAATCCATTTTAGATCTGAGAATAATAAATCAGACATTTTCTAACTGGCAAGAGGCCACGAATTTTTTGAGGAGAAATGGATTCAAAAGTACATCTGAAAAAGTCACCAAAAGCGAGTGGATTAATAAAGAAGGCAATCAAAATCTGAAAGGAATACAAAGTTTAGATTTTTCGTTTAAATTCAATCATGGGGTGGGGGTGTTGCTAGGTAAATCAGCATTTATTGCCCAGAGGGCAGTTTAAAAGCTGTGGGTCTGGAGTCACATGTCAGCAAGACCACATAAGGATGGCAGTTTCCTTCCCTAAAGGACATAAGTGAACCAGATGGGTTTATCCAACAATGGCATTGTTATCATTAAATTCTTAATTCCAGATTTTTATTGAATTCAGATTCTGTGGCAGGATTTGAACCCAGGTCCCCAGAACATTATCTGGGTGTCTGGATTAATAGTCTAGCGATAATACCACTATGCCATCACTTTCCCTAATGGACTGGAAAAAATATTTTCTGTTTACGTATGTCCTTTGGATTGTACTTCTACAGATCTTTTTTTCTGTATTTTTTAATTAGATACTGAAATGAGAAAAGAGCTATTTTTAAACCATGGATTGCTAGAGAATTGCTTCATGTTTTGTAAGAAATAACCTGACACCCTTTATGAACCAACAGTTCAAGTGTGGTTGCAGGTGAGCTGGAGCTGAGAGGTTAAAGGCAGGTAGAGATTGCATGGTATATGTAGCTAGTTGATTCGGGGACTTGTGGTAAATTATCAGTATTCTGCCTGCCAAAAACTATGTGACTGGCTCTCAGGTAGATTACATCTTGGAGGTGTGAACAAGACCAAGAAAGCCTTCAGACCTCCAACAGCTCAACAGTTCTCTCTTAAGGTAAAAACTACTTTAAGCGTAAAGAGAACCAGTTCAGTTGCATGCTGTTGATAATTAGACCTATCGATAGGTATGTATTGGTCCACTTTGCATCTGACAGTCCAGTGAAAGCCTCTGGAGAAGGAAGAGTGAGAAGCAACGTTCTGACCAACTCGACAATCGTTTCAAAAAACCTTTGTGAATTGTGACCACTGACCTACCTTCCTAGTTTTACTTTCATCCATAACGCTCATGGTCTTTTTGTGTGTGTGTGTTTGGGGGGACTTCATAAAGGGATTAGAGTTTTAATGAATAGAATTATATGTTGACAGTTCATAACTGTTTACTTTTAGCTAGAGTCTAATTACTTGTAATATTTAGTAATTGTTGCTCAGTACAGAAATCTTATCTAAGTTTTCTACCAAACTAGGTCTAAAGAGATGGTAAATTGGCAAATTCTGTGTACTTTTTAAAATCATTAACTCTTATGACGAATCTGGGAAAAGAGGGGCTTGATTTCCAGTGTACTAACCCATTGAGGTTTGACACACTTCTTTGTTGAACTGTGGTTTATTCCATGTATTTCTAACCTTACAGTAGAAAATCATTAACATACCAACACTGACAGACAGAAATTAACACATTTATTCATTAAGGAGAAAGTGAGGACCGCAGATGCTGGAGATCAGAGCTGAAAAATGTGTTGCTGGAAAAGCACAGCAGGTCAGGCAGCATCCAAGGAGCAGGAGAATCGATGTTTCGGGCATAAGCCCTTCTTCAGGAATGAAGAAGGTGTGCCAAGCAGGCTAAGATAAAAGGTAGGGAGGAGGGACTTGGGGGAGGGGCGTTGGGAATACGATAGGTGGAAGGAGGTTAAGGTGAGGGTGATAGGCTGGAAAGGGGGTGGGGGTGGAGAGGTCAGGAAGAAGATCGCAGGTAAAGAAGGCGGTGCTGAGTCCAAGGGTTGGGACTGAGATAAGGTTGGGGGAGGGGAAATGAGGAAGCTGGAGAAGTCTACATTCATCCCCTGTGGTTGGAGGGTTCCTAGGCGGAAGATGAGGCGCTCTTCCTCGTGTTGCCATGGTCTGGCGATGGAGGAGGCCAAGGACCTGCATGTCCTTGGCGAAGTGGGAGGGGGAGTTAAAGTGTTCAGCCATGGGACGGTTGGGTTGGTTGGTGCGGGTGCCCCAGAGGTGTTCTCTGAAACATTCCGCAAGTAGGCAGCTGTCTCCCCAGTGTAGAGGAGGCCACACCGGGTGCAGCGGATGCAATAAATGATGTGTGTGGAGGTGCAGGTGAATTTGTAACAGATGTGGAAGGATCCTTTGGGGCCTTAGAGGGAAGTGAGGGGGGAGGTGTGGGCGCAAGTTTTGCATTTCTTGTGTTTGCAGGGGAAGGTGCCGGGAGTGGAGGTTGGGTTGGTGGGGGGTGTGGACTTGACAAGGGAGTTGTGGAGAGAGTGGTCTTTCTGAAACGCTGATAGGGGAGGGGAGGGAAATATATCCTGGGTGGTAGGGTCTGTTTGGAGGTGGCGGAAATGACGAAGGATGATACGATGTATCTGGAGGTTGGTCGAGTGGTAGGTGAGGACCAGTGGGGTTCTGTCCTGGTGGCGATTGGAGGGGTGGGGTTCAAGGGTGGAGGTGCGGGAAGTGGAGGAGATGTGGTGGAGAGCATTGTCGACCCCATCGGAGGGGAAATTGTGGTCTTTGAAGAAGGAGGCCATCTGGGTTGTTCAGTATTGGAACTGGTCCTCCTGGGAGCAGATGCGGTGGAGGCGAAGGAATTGGGAATATGGGATGGCGTTTTTACAGGGGGCAGGGTGGGAGGAGGTGTAGTCTAGGTAGCTGTGGGAGTCGGTCGGTTTACAATAAATGTCCGTGTTGAGTCGGTCACACGAGATAGAAATGGAGAGGTCTAGGAAGGGGAGGGAGGAGTCTGAGATGGTCCAGGTAAATTTGAGGTTGGGGTGGAAGGTGTTAGTAAAGTGGATGAACTGTTCAACCTCCTCGTGGGAGCACAAGGTGGCGCTGATACGGTCATTGATGTAACTGAGGAAACCCCACTGGACCTCAGCTACCACCCTACCAACCTCCAGATACATCGTATCATCCTTCAACATTTGTGCCACCTCCAAACAGACCTCACCACCAAGGATATATTTCCCTCCCCTCCCCTATCAGCGTTCCGGAAAGACCACTCCCTCCCCAACTCCCTCGTCAGGTCCACACACAACCCAACCCAACCTCCACACCTGGCACCTTCCCCTGCAACCACAAGAAATGCAAAACTTGCGCCCACACCACCCCCCTCAATTCCCTCCAAAGCCCCAAGGGATCCTTCCATATCCGTCACAAATTCACCTGCACCTCCACACACATCATTTACTGCATCCGCTGCACCTGATGTGGCCTCCTGTACATTGGGGAGACAGGCCGCCTACTTGCAGAATGTTTCAGAGAATACCTCTGGGACATCCGCACCAACCAACCCAACCGCCACGTGGCTGAATACTTTAACTCCCCCTCCCACTCCGCCAAGGACATGCAGGTCCTTGGTCTCCTCCATCGCCAGACCATGGCAACATGACGCCTGGAGGAAGAGTGCCTCATCTTCCACCTAGGAACCCTCCAACCACAAGGGATGAATGTAGATTTCTCCAGCTTCCTCATTTCCCCTACGCCCACCTTTACTCAGTCCCAACCCCCAGACTCAGCACCGCCTTCTTGACCTGCAATCTTCTTCCTGACCTCTCCGCCCCCACCCCCTCTCCGGCCTATCACCCTCATCATAACCTCCTTCCACCTATCGCATTCCCAACGCCCCTTCCCCAAGTCCCTCCTCCCTACACTTTATCTTAGCCTGCTTTGCATACCTTCCTCATTCCTGAAGAAGGGCTCAATTCTCCTGCTCCTTGGATGCTGCCTGACCTGCTGCACTTTTCCAGCAACACATTTTTCAACACTTATTCATCAAGTCTATCCCACTCAATTACGATACACCTTGACCTCACAGGGCAAGAAGTAAGGATAAAATAACCCAAGCCACTGAGGGAAAGAAAATCTGTTAAATTCCTATCCAATCCCTTGAGATACAATTTTGACTAGGTGACCACTCTAGCCTGGTACAGTGCCTACCTAATGTATAACATAATAACATGCTAGCCAATAACAGGTTCTGACTTGAAGGAATCACTGAAATTAGCATTTGTTTCATAAGCTGCTAGTCGGTTTCATGTATCTACTATATGCTGGAAAAAGGTTAAACCAGTTCTGCCCTATATAAATTAAGACTAATACCTGATTTTCCTTCACTACTAGCTAACTAGTAAACTAAAAATATTCAATGCTTAGACAAACGTTTTGACATAGAATATTGCTCCTTTAACAGCATCTTAGCCTGCAGGTGTATCTTTTACTGAGAGCACAAAATTCTAATGTCGTTTACAATACACTTTGACCTGCAAAATTAGAAGTCAAAAGGTTGAAAGTTATTATGGCTACAATTGAGCAATTATAACAATGGTGATCCAATATCATTGTTATTTAGCACAGCAGACTGGGGTACTAATCTTGTGGCAAATAGATAGATGAAATACAGGTCAGCAATGGTTTGCAGTATTACAGTGGAAATACTTTAACTTGAATAGTAAAAATAAAACTTACCTGGTGTTTGACAATCACAGTGGACCCAGAAAACTAAGCAAAAAGTGAGGTTCTTGAGACTAGAAAAAGGCAGAGTCAGTCCAGAGTTAGAAGAGCTGTAGGAAATCTCTCCTCAATTAAAACTGCTTTTTCATACTCCTGCTTACCGATACTCTGCTGCTATAATTCTGTTTTGCAGCTTCTAGTAAATATTATCTGCATTGCAATTTCAAAACACAAATAATTGAAGTTTGTTATTTAATCAACTATGCTGTAATATACTTGAGGAAGTCAGAAAGCTATCTGAGCAGCTGGAGTAAGAAAGATCACTATTGTTTCCAGAATCCAGTGCCATTGAGTTTGAAGATGCCAACAGTAACTGCCGCACTTCATATTCAACTCTTATGAAAACTTCTTCTGTCACATGCTAGGACACCACCTTCAAAACAACAGCAGCAACCTCATGAACTGAATTGTGACTTTTCCAAAGAATGGTTTTGTTTTATTGATGATCATTCACACTGAACAGAGTCTCCTACTTCTGGTAAAGTGTTTGGGAAAAACTCAAGCATTTTGCTCCTATTTGCCAATCAACAGCATGTAACTACTAAGACCAATACTGAGAGAACAGTGCCAAAGGTGCACATCACAGCCAAAGGCAAAGAGAGATTACTCATGAGAGTTTAGAAGCATGAAAGGTGATCGTGCTGAAACACACAATGTCTTGAGGTGACTTGACAGGGTAGATTCAGAAGTATTCCTAAGAATAAAGAGTATAACTTTTAAAATGGAGGTGAGGAGAATTTTTATTTCAGAGAGTGGTGAGACTATCTTGCTCTCTACAACAGAAAACAGTCAAGATGGATTCATTGAATCAAGGCTGAGTTGGATAGATTTTTGATAGGGAAAGGTGTCAAGAGATTTGGAGAATTTGGACAGGGAAGTCTTCTTCCTCGGCAGTCCTTTGTGATCAAGGATGACTTTCTTCTGCTTTGGTGTTGAGGGTCATGACATGACCTAAATAGTCCAAAACTGGATCTGAAAACCTATGGGGCAGCTTTGGAAAAGCAGGTGTGTAGGAAGTTTGGGTTTTCACATGCTGCATCTGCTGCGCATTCTTGGCAACAAACTGGGCTTGTTAAAAATACAACAAACTTATTATCCAGCACCTATAACACTAGGAGGGTGTTGACTGGCCCAATATTCCTGATAATCAAGAGGTCCACATAATCAATGTAAAAACAGACACTAAGTAATACAGGGGGTATACACATCACTGTTATACTTTATTTACAGCATAAATCGGTTAAACAATAATGCAATATTGCCTTAAATAAAGCTTACTGGCAGACAGACTGCTCACTCGCACCCTCGACCTGACTGCTCGGACATCATGATGAATTATGGTATTTGAGGAGAAATTGACTCAAACTGAATCAATTGTTGATATTTTGTGTAGCCATTCGATTCAACAATTTGCGTATTTGCATTGAGGAGAATAAATTAAAAATATAATTATTGGACAGAATGATACAGTAAATTTTGCAGTATTTAAGGTATAGGATTTTTGCAGATTTATCAAGGCTGCCGGTTCGTAAGGTGTTGGCAAAAACAAAATGTGCTGCACTTAATAAATTAGACTATGGAGAAGAGCTGAGGTAACTACCAGACCAGCCATGATCTAATTCAATGGCAGAGCAAGCTCAATGGATCTAATGGCCTATTCCAGCTCCTAAATCTCATGTTCCAGCGTAGAGGTAGATCACTGCAGACACTCTCACAGAGAGAATATCTGTCAATATACTGGGAGACAAAAGATACAAAAAAAATTTCAGGTTTGCTCTATTCTTTGCAAACCAAGAAATGTAAAAATCGTCCCTTATAACAGTGACAGACCACATAATTCTCAGGACTTTTGTATCATCAATCTTGGTCAAAGCTTAAAATGTATGCTGCATTCTATATCATAACTGAAGAATGTAACAGGTTTATCTATTTCAATACAAGATCATATCTGCACATAACTTTGGTCATGTAGATGATTCCTACACCTATCAACAATGTTTCTTAATTGTATACTGACTGTCTCACTGGTATTGGCAAACTCAAACATGTTTCTTATACGAACTGCACGTGAACCCCAACTGCTCACTTATGGTGATAAATAGAACATCATGCCAGAAAGCAGACAGAAATTTCAGAGCAAACCTGATCCTGATATCCTGACAAAATTGAGTTTGAGCCTACCACTTGGATCTCACAAATACATGAGTAAGGGCCATATTAGAATGTGCTGATAATTCACTAAAACAAGCCATACAAAGACAAAAGCCAACCTATACTGATAATTAATGACATAATAGAGAAATAAAACAACTTTCTGAACTTGATCTCAGTGCTGGAAATAATCAATGAGTTTTCAGAAGAATCCAAGTGTCTTACAGCATTCTGTATGTCCTATTTTATCATACTGCTTACATATGAAGACCTGATAACTTGTACTGGAATACCAATGGCTGCTTTACATAGACTGACAACTCCCAACCTTAATATTGAGTGATAATTCTTTATCCCAACTTTTGCATACAGGAGGTAGAGCAATAACTGATTACGCTGTTTGGGATAAAGTTAAGTATGCAGAGCTTTGAAATTGATGCAACCTTTGGACTTACTTGAATTGGATCCAGAAAAATATTTAGATGTAATTATGCCAGTTCTTGTATTTCTGGCATCAACATTGAAGTCTGTCTTAAGTGTTAATAACATTGATGGTGGATAAGTTCCTCACTAGTTTGCCAGACTGGAATATGTTACATTACCATAAAGCTTTGTAGGAGATTGAAATAGGAACGAGTAATACTTTCTGGGATATTTTTAATCATCCATCCATCCATACCTTGGAAAGGATATACTAGCCTCCAATTAAATTCAGCAATGATGCACCACAATAATGTGGGATGAACGTACTGAGTTCAAATCAGAGGATTCATACACAGTTTTATTCTCTCATTTTGCAGAGGTTAAGGAAGTTGAAGTTGTTTCAATACTTAATACAAAAGCAATTTTCCTGTATTTGGCATATCTGTGTAGAAAAATCCAGAAGGAGGAGAGATAATGTTAGAATTTGAACTAATTAAAATTGATTTTAAACAAAATCTTCACACTCAACATTTTGTAAGCATGGAATCCACTGCCTTAGAAGTTCAAGAATGTAAAGTGAACTGAAGCATTTAAAATGGAGGTTGACACTTAAGCGAGATGTCAGGATATTAAAAGATACTAAGGAAAGGTAGGAACTTAACATTAGGAGGAAAAAGTGGGCATACATAACTAAATACTGGGCAGGATCAACAGTCTTAATAACCTTCTGTTTCTATTATATTTCCACCACTTGGTCCAAATGTATGCATCAAGGTTTGGCAGAGATTGAAATCAGCAGTAATCTCATCAAGAAAGTTACCCACATCATACGTAGGACAGTTGATCTCAGTTGTGTAATTGGGTGTGTACAATGTTATAGTCAGTGAATCAATTCAGAGCCAATCATGTTTCACAAGTCGAACTCTAGTGATGTGTCCCAGAGCTGGAATCTCAGTACACATTTTACTTCCTTTTAAGACATTTTAACAAAAAATTTCTTCAATGGATAATGTGTCAGCAAGTCACAAAAGGCAATACAGTATCATAGTATGTGCCCTGATTATATATAGACTACATCCTCCATCTTATCTAAGGTCACTTGAAGCATGCCATGCTGATGGAAGTATGCTACACTTTGGAACCAAATAGCCTGATATTCGTTCAAGCACCGAAGTGTATAATGTTTGTATGTAACGAATGTAATAAATGTCAGATGCTTCAATATCATGTTATATACATCTTATATTACAGAACATTAGCATTGCCACATTATATAGGGACATCATGCTAAAAGGCAAACCTCACATCATATGGCCATTTATTAAGAAGACTACAAGGTCTTAGTAGTAGATATTTTAAAAAAAACCTAATTGAGGATCAACTGGAAGACAAGCTAGATATTGAAAAATATACACAATCAGCTTCCATGAGGGCAGAAGGTAGAGGTTGTCTGAATGAAATCTAATTAATTTCAATCCAGAAGAAATCTCTAACATTGCAGTTACAAATAAAAGCAGGGCAAACGGTTTCAGTCCTGCACTGAGGCAGTGCCCACCTATTTTTCTTGCTCCCTGTATCTCTTCTTTTAATAAAATTAAACAAGTGCTGCAGTTCTGATTTTCAAATAAAAACAGCAGCTCAATTTGCCTCACAACACAGTCACAAAGCTTCCTTAAAGGAAAAAACAGCCAGAAAAATGTTTACATACTGTTTTCTACACCAGAAAGGTTCACTTGATCAATTGATTCAGCCATTTTCTTCTTTACTTTATAAGGAGACCCATATGATATCATCAATCTCTGCTTGGTGTGAACATCACCTAGTGGCGTAAACCTGAAGTTGCAAGCTGGGAATTATTGGCCAACAAGGACCTGAAGAAAAAAACTTGACAAACTCACAAACAAAGACAAAACCGATAACACAGGGGCATGGATAAAGAACTTATCAGACCAAACTCTATCAGACACAGAAAAAGCGGTACTAGTAAAAGGGCTAAATTTCAATTACTGAGACGCTGACAAGAAGGATTTCCTAGCGGTATTAGAAACCACATTGAAGGACAACAAACTCACGGAAGAAACATAGACAGTTGCACCTACTCTGAGCCGAAAGAGGGAAGGAAACAAACTGAACACACAAGAAAAGAAAGCCCTAGAAAACCTCAAAAAAGACAAAAACATCGTTATATTACCTGCAGACAAAGGTCGGCTCACAGTCATCCTGAACAGAAGGGACTACATAGAGAAAGCCAATGCACTACTCGCAATCACCAACACCTACCAACAGGTGGCGCTAGACCCGACCCCACAACTAGGAAACAAAATTACATATCTCCTAAGAAAATTACACAATTCCAAACAATTAAACAAGACGGAATTCCAGAAAATGAAACCAGACGGGACCAACACCCCACGATTCCAAGGACTACCAAAAAATCCATAAACCAGGAGCCCGCCTCAGACCCATAGTCTCACTACTCAGAACACCAACTTACAGATTGGCCAAAGAAATACACGCAAGACTGAAATACCTAGTAGAAGAGTCACAGCACTCCATCCACTCCACCCAGGAATTCCTAAAAATCATCAAAAACACCAAAATAGAGGAAGACAAAACAACGATCTCATTCAACATAACAGCACTGTTCATCTCCATCAACATCAACCTGGCAAAGGGAACACTTACCACACTTTTAGAAGAGACCATCACACACACCCCAACCACCATCAATCACATTACCAACGAAAACATCATGAAGCTAGTGGACCTGTGCCTCACCACCCACTTCACCTTCAACAACATAGTCTACAAACAAATCAATGACACACCCATGGGATCTCCGCTATCAGGATTCATTGCAGAAGTGGTAATGCAAAGACTAGAAAAAACAGCCCTACCAACCATCAAACCAAAAATCTGGATCCGCTACGTAGATGACACCTTTGTCATCACAAAACGAAACAAGATAGAAGAGACATTTAACATTATTAACAACACCCTCACAAGCATAAAGTTCACCAAAGAGGAAGAAACCGACAACAAACTCGCATTCCTGGACGTCACAATCGAAAGAACGGACAACAGAGAACTACAAACCTCGTATACAGAAAACCGACAAACACTGACCAAATACTTAACTACACCAGCAACCATCCCAACACACACAAACAAAGCTGTATCAGAACACTATTTCAATGATCCCCCTTACACTGGAGCACAGACGAACTTCGGAAAACAGAGGAGAACCATCTATACAATGTATTCAAGAAGAACGGATACTCAAAAAATACAGTCCGCAGATTCCTCAAGAACAAACCACGACAAGCAGACCAAACACAGCCAGAAACCCAAACCACCTTACCATACATCAAAGAAGTTTCAGAAATGACAGCCAGACTACTAAGACCCCTCAGAATCCTAGTAGCACACAAAACCACCAATACTCTCAAACAAAAACTAACAAACTTAAAAGACCCAGTACAACCCATGGACAAAACCAACGTCGTCTACAAAATTCCATGCAAGGACTGCCACAGACACTACGTAGGACAAACAGGAAGAAAGTTAGCCACCAGGATACATGAACAGCAGCTAGTCACAAAAAGACATGACCCTCTCTCCCTCGTAGCCCTACACACGGAGGGAAAAAAACACCATTTCGACTGGGACAACACATCTATCCTGGGACAGGCTAAGCGAAGACATGCCAGAGAATTCCTAGAGGCCTGTCACTCCAATCACAACACCATAAACAAACTCATAGATCTAGATACCATCTATCAACCCCTCAGAAAACGAACAGGAAATTACATCACCACAAACCCCAGGAACCCCATCCAGGACAAACATATAAATAGAAAGCAGGAGACAACAGTTTCGCCTCACTTGGAGGTCACCACTGATGATGTTACCTAGCCAGATATCAAACCTACAGCTCAGTGAGCAAACCTACAACCTAAACCTCAACCTGAGCTACAAACCTTCACAAACCTTGCAAGGACACAGTTCTTAACCCTGCATTTTTAAACGGACTAAGACCCAAAAAGGAGTAACAGCAGTGAAAAGTAAAGAGTATCAGAAGAACAAATTGGAATCATAAAGGAGTGAGCAGCAAAAATCAGTTTAAAAAATAAATGAACACTGTCTTCTATGTCTAAAGAAGATACACATTCAAAGGGAAAATGGGTGGCATACATTAAATTATGGATTGGATGACCAGTGATACTATTACTGAGTTACAACATGTCAAAACACTGTGTAGGGATCTATCTTAAAGATCAAGTGAGAAATGATCCTGAGAAGGGAGATCTGAGAATCTTGTTTGCCATTGACGAGGAAGGGCTTTGCAGAATCAATACATCTACTTTTTCTGCAAATGATTAGAAAGATCCAGAAAAGATGTGGAATATACTTAAAGATGAAATCAGGGTAACAATTAACTTCCAGAGTAACAGCTTGGTGCAGATAGCAACCCACAAGATTTTTGACCGGTTGGTCAGAAGATGTTACAGTGCAGTGCATGAGAAGAACACCAAGGTGGGCTTATCTAATTAATATTTGACCCTGTACTCCAATTAAAGGTTTTTGGAAAGAACGTTTCTGCAAGAAAATGGAACATACCATTGATGTATCATTTGATGATAGATGCCAATATGAAGCTGTCGTGGCAGGGCAACAATAATGACATGTTTAGGTGCACCAACATTATTGTAACAATCAGCCAACTGCACCAAAACAACAAGATTTTTAGCAGATGCAGTTTCTCACACCTGGCCAAAAGCTGGCCAGCTTTTCGTGTCATCTGCAGAGCATGTGGCTCCAAGGCTCGTTTATGCACATGTGCAGGAAATCTGATATCAAAAGCCAAGCCAGATCCTGAAACACAATGCCGGCTAACCAACATGAAAGCACAACACCATAATGCTGGCAACAAGGAAAATGTGCATGCATAAACACATATACTTCCACAAGGTTCAGTCAAGAGGTAAATTTTGCAAGATGACCAGGCATCCTATGTTGTTAACCTCACACACCATGTCAATAATATAAATGTATCTAAAGCTTTTATAACCATTTACATTACACTTTCTGTAAAGGCAAGATGACATATATTAAACACAGGGACTTGTGTCAACATATTAACTCAACCCAAATTGAAAGATAGGCACCTCAACAAGTGACATCTCATGCTGCAGCCTCCAAGGCAGTCTCTCACATCACATACCAGATCATTAATTTTATGCATTGGCAGAATCACATTACGCTGCCAATACAAGTCTATCTCATCTTTCTGAAATTTGCTACCTGGCAAACAGCATTGGCAAGACCACTGATAAGCACAAATCTCAGTATAGTCACAAGTTATGAGGTTCAAAACAAACTCACATGTGTAGATCACACAAGATACAATCAAATCAATTGAAGTTGAAGACTTTCTCACAAATGATCAGTTACATATTGGCCAGAGAGCATGTGAACAGTTGCAATCCTAGGCTGTAGTCCTCACAAAATGTCTACTGTTTTGTTTGCCTTTGGTGTCTTCCAAGGCAGTGTGAATCTCTGTCCCTTTATAGAAGTTTTTAACAATGATAGGAAGAATGACACATGTTCCTTTCTTCAACTGCCTTGAGGAACCTTAGGGTTGTGAAAACCAGTAAAGCACAGTAGATAGCAGGGTTCCTTCCTATTTTTCCATTCCACTAACCTGTCTTAGCATTACTGCCTTTTGATACAAAGCCTTTCAAGCCCTCCCCAAACATTTACGCTCCCAGTTGTAACCTAGGTTCAGCTCAATTGGTTGGATGGCTGGTCTGTAGTCTGGAGTAATGCCAATAGATGGGTTCAGTTCCTGTACTGGCTGAGCTTCCTGTGAAGGATTCTCCTCAATATCTCAATTTGCCTGAGGTGTGGTGACCCTCAGATAAAACAACCACTTAGTCATCTCCCTCCAATGAGAAATCAGCTTTATGGTCTGGTAAGACAATGGTGACTTTACCTTACCTTTCAACTTAATTGGTAAATTGACAGCTTTTCAGAGTTATGTTTAGTAAAAAGTGTGCATTGTGGATTGGTAGATAGTTAGTATGCAGTGCACCAAAATATCATCACTCTAGCTTAGCATGTGACCTGAAGGTATAAATATCTCCTACTTCAACCTAACTGAGTGCACTTAAAGCATGACATGTTCATGGAATCATGCTACTCTTTGTAACTGAATGGCTTAATATTAGCCCAAACACTAAAATTTTATGTTTGTTTATATTGGATGCTGTAATAAATATCAGTTCAATCTTGCCTTACCATGTTCCCCACATCTGGTTCTCATGTTGACATAAACGTTGCCACATCAGGTACAAATACCTAGCTAGAGGCAAAGCCTATACCACAATGGCAGTTCAAGCAGTGTCAATTTCATTCCTGCCTCTTAGGAGATAACAATTTCTCTTTCCTATTGTTAATAGAACTAACCAGTCTTATGGTAATGTTGCCAGTTATCTTGTGATGCAAAGTGCCTTTAGGAGGGATTTGTTCTGTCCTGTTTCTCTTGAAAAGAAGTATTATAAACCTAGTACTAAGGTGTCTGCTCCACGAAAAGCAGAGTAAATAGTTTGGGGTATTTTTTAAAAATTAGACAAAAGAAGTGTGAGTGGGTAGAGTCAGACTCACACAGACCCAGAGTTTTAGTTTTGCTTTCAGTTGTTGAAGCTGGGGTCTTTGGAGTTGACATTTCAGGATACAGCTCTCTCTCTGCTGTTGCAAAAAAAGCTTGAGCTCTTTCTCTGCTGCTGGATTCATTATTTCTGTCTTTCCTTTCTCCTGAACGGGAGGACATAGCAAGTGAACAAATCTGTTTTGCTGAATTTGCCTTTGCCAAGGTTGTGTTTATGGGAAGATGCTATATTGGAACACGTGATGAGTAACAGTTTAATAACATGTTATTCTAGGAAATATTTTGATAGAGTTAAAGTGTTGCCAATTCTTTTTTTTTAACTGTGATGTGAGAATACAGAGTGCTTTCCTTAAAGCCTAGTAGTTTGACCAATCGAATCCCATCTGGAACGCAGTGCCTAAAACTTGCCTCTAAATTAGGTAAAAGTCAGGGTCTAGGCAGGTTTTGCCTGGTCCTGACCAATCTTATAATTATATAACTATTCTTGACTGGGGTGGACAAAGTTAAAAATCTCACAACACCAGGTTATAGTCCAACAGGTTTATTTGGAAGCACTAGCTTTCAGAACACCACTCCTTCATCAGGTTATTGTGGAGGGTAAGATCATGCTCACAGAATTTATAGCCAAAGGAGTCCCGTGTCATGGAGATGTGATGCAGTAAACAAGCTTAGATTAAAACTGTCATCTTTTATAATGGGATATGCTGGTTTCTTTCTTTGATCTGTAAATCACAGAACTTCTTTTAAATTATATTCTCAAGTTAGCTCAGTATTTTAAAGAATAAGTGTGAAGTCTGTCTGTCGGATCTTTGGGTGACCATCCTCCAAGGCAGACTTCGGGACAGGCAGCAGCGAAAAGTGGCCGAGCAGAGGCTGATAGCTAAGTTCAGTACCCATAGAGAGGGCCTCAACCAGGACCTTGAGTTCATGTCACATTGCAGGTGACCACCATTGCACTATACACACACACAGACACTCCGACACACACACACACACACACTCCTATATACACACATACACACAGACACACATGTACACAGACAAACACACACCCTTACAGACACACACAATCCCACACTCCCACAGGCATCCTCTCAGAGACTTAGACCACTCTACACTCATGCACACACATATACACTCTCTCTCACAGACACTTACAACCCCCCACCCCAGGCACACACCCACACTCACACATGCACCCCCTCACAAACTTAAGACACTCAACACTCACTACACACACATACATACACTCTCTCTCACACTCACAACCCCCAACCCAGACAGACACACACACATACACACACAGACAAAGACCCACATGCACACATATATTTTGTACATGCAGAGTTACATTGTACTTTGCTCAAAAACTGCATGAATTTATGTAAAACTCTATTATCTCACTTTTTAGATTAGAATCAATCTAAACATCATGGCATAGACAGAGAACACAAGGGGCCAACACCTTCAACATATTGTCTAGCTATCACCATTGTTAACAGCTAACCCGAGAATGCAACTTTAAAAAAAAAAGGTTTTGTGATTTACACATGAAAGAAGTGAAACTATCATGGTATTGAAACAAATGAAAGACTCAACAGACAATCATGGTATGTTTCAATGTATAATTTCAGTTACATCACACTGTAAACTTTTGCTATCAATTCTGTGTCTTAGGATTGAGTCCTCCACTATCACTTGATGAAGGAGCGATGCTCCGAAAGCTAGTGCTTCCTATTAAACCTGTTGGACGATAACCTGGTGTTGTGTGATTTTTAATGTGATATAGAGTGTGTGTGTATAGGTGTGTGTGTGTGTAAGCTTGGTTAAGTGTGTGTGTGTGTGTGTGTGTGTGTGTGTTTGTGTGTGTGTGATGGGGTATGTATGAGAGGGTGTGTGTGTTGGTGTGAGTGCAGGGTATATATATGTGCATATGAGAGACAGCTTGTGTTTGTGGGAGGGTCTGCATATGTGTGTGCATATGTAGGGGTGTGTGTGTATATGCCTGTGTGTGTGTGCTCACATGCATGTGTGTAGCGCAGTGGGGTCACCTGTAGTGTGACAATGAACCCAGGTTCCCGGTTGAGTCCATCCCCATGGGTACTGAACTTTGCTATCAGCCTCTGCTCGGCCACTCTGCATTGTTGCTTGCCCCGAAGTCCATCTTGAAGGATGGTCACCCGAAGGTTTGAGGCCGAATGTCCTGGACTGCTGAAGTGTTCTCCGAATAGGAGGGAACACTCCTGCCTGGTGATTGTTGTACAGTGCCCATTCATCCGTTGTCATACAAACTGCTTAGTCTCGCCAATGTGCCATGCCTCAGGGCATCCTTGCCTGCAGCGCATGATATAGACAACGTTGGCCAAGTCACATGAGTCCCAGCTGCGTGCATGGTGGGAGGTGGCCTCACATGTAATGGTGTTACCATGTCGATACTCTGACATGTCTTGCAGCGGCTCCTCTGGCAGGGTTGTACAGTGATGTTGTCCTGAAGATTGAATAGTTTGCTAGAACCATGATCTGTTTAAGGTTTGGGGGTTGTTTAAAGGTGAGAAGTGAAGGTGTGGGGAAGGTCTTGGTGAGGTGCTCATCCTCATTGATAATGTGCTGCAGGGCGCAAAGAACATAGTGTTGTCTTTCGATTCCAGGGAAGTACTGGACAATGAAGGGTATCCTGTCTGTTGCAGCATGTGTCCGCCTCCTGAGGAGATCATTATGGTTTCTCACTGTAACACGTGAGAACTGGTGACTGATGAGTTGCGCATCGTACCTGTTCTTATGAGGGCATCCTTGAACACTTTCAAATGTCCATCAAGTTCCTCCTCATATGAACAGATCCTGTGTATGTAGAGGGCTTGTCTGTTGGTTGGTTGTCTTAATATCTTTAGGGTGGAACACACTTAGCCAAGCTTACACATACACATCTATACATACACACTCTATACATACACACTCTATCACGTGCGCTCACACCCACAAGCACACATTCACATCCACGCTCAATCTGTCACTCCAACGTGCGCGCACACATAAGCTTATGGGGTGAATTTGTTTTTGCCAAATTACGTTTTAGTTTGCTCAAAAACTGCATGAATCCATGTAAAATTCTGTAAAATGATACAGAGGGTTTGTCAGTCTGACATAGCACTGGGACACAGACAGACTTCGCACTTATTCTTTAAAAAGGTGAGCTAACCTGAGAATGTAATTTAAAAGAAGTTCTGGGATTTACAGATCACAGAACAGAAACCAGTAAATCCCATTATAAAAGATGACAGTTTTAATCTAAGATTGTTTACTGTATCACATCTCCATGACACTGGACTCCTTTGGCTATAAATTCTGTGAGCATAATCTTAACTTCCACAACCACCTGATGAAGGAGCAGTGCTCTGAAAGCTAGTGCTTCCAAATAAACCCATTGGACTAGAACCTGGTGTTGTGTGATTTTTAACTTTATGCAACTACTTCTTGTTACTCAAGTTTGTGTCTCTTCTGCCAAATGTATATTAGTAGTTAATCTTTCACCACCTAGTATTACTACACTCTGTAGACTAGAAAGGTTAATGGCAATAAACCCACAAAACAATCATCCTGGTAGAAGCAGGTGCCAGCTGTGGTATTCATTACAATATTCCTTGGCTCTCCATGAGCAAAATCACAGCCATAACTGTCCCAGCAGGCTCTCCATGGTTGAACTTGTTGGCCACATGGCCTGGAGTAGGTCACTACCATCGACATTCACCTGAATCCATTGTCTCAGCTGTACCCCACTGACTGTCCAAGACTGGCTCTGCAGGCTCCCTATTCACAAGTAACTCACCATAGTTGTCATTGTCCGCATCCCTCTAGGCCTGACAGACATCTCAGCAGCTGAATTCACAATCCACCCTGCATCGGACTTGCTCTCCATAGCTGAATTTGTGACACCCACTGCCCTAAAGAGCTTATATTATCTGATTTTGCAGCTCTCGTTGCCCTCCTGGGCTGCTTCAGTTCTGAACCGTGACTGGAATAGCCATCTGGTGCAGTGCCTCCCCCTGACAACCCAGGGTCAGAAGTCATCTATAGCTCACCTGTTGGAGCAACAGGGAGGAACTGTGGGGAACCTGAGCATGACCTTGATGTGTTCCAGCGCTCAGAGGAAGTTCAGACGAGGAAAAGCAAAAGGGCTGCAAGTTGCTCTCTCCAAGGATTTCAGCAATAAGGTAAAGGTTGGAAAAATAATATCACAAAAAAAACTAATTCGCTTTCAGTTAAATTTCAGTCTGAGTTTGTATACTTGTTCAGCAGTACTCAGTTAATTCAATTGGTACAGATATGCCCAAAGGGAAGCCAAGAGGTTTTAATTACCATGTTTTAGACATAAAGGTCTGCTTTCTGCTGTGCTGTGAAGAACAACATGGCGAATCTCCAAGAAGTACAGAGGGTTTCATGCTCAGATCGCTCTTCATTCTGGTCATCCTACCAGTGATCTAAGGGAAGGAGCTTGTCCAGAATGGGAACCCTTACTAAATTCATGGCAAGAGACATGACAGCTTGGTGGTATTATCACAAGGTGATTAATCGGATACCCAAGTAATGTGGGTTCAAATTCCACAATGGCAGATGGATGAATTTAAAGCCAATAAGAACAATAATCTGGAATTCAGAATCAAACAATGGCTATGAAACTGGTGTCAGGAAAATCTCACCTGGTTCATGCATGTCTGTTAGGAAGGAAATCTGCTGTCCTTACAAAGACTGGTCTCCATGCGGCTTTTAACTGTCCTATAGGCAATTAGGTGTTAGCAATAAATGCTGGCCTAGCCAGCGATGCCCACATCCCATGAACAATTCTTTATACATCAGCAGAATACTGAACCTAGCCATCATTGTTGTGTCACCCTTGACAGTGCCAGGTGCACTGGCTGACAGTGGCATGACATTGAGTTATAAAATGTAATGGTGCGAGTTATCAACGTGTGACTTTGTCACTCATATCATGAACCAGGGGCTATCAGATCATGTATCAGTCTGTCAATACTGACTGAAATGGAATGAACTCATAAATGAGCCATGATGTTCATTGATGCACAAATATTGTTCTTTGCAGCCCTTGACGCGATGATGGATTCCACTTAATCATGCCCTTGTAAGTGATAGATTCTCTTGTGCTATGTAAGATATAGTCAGATTCTTCTCTTCAATCATTCACCTCGGAAATAATTGCATTATAAGAGTGGTTTCTTCACAGGCAAGAGATGAATGCCACAGCCATGCTAGTTCCTGAAGGTAGTAAGGATCAGATTGTCAAGAAACCGTACCTGATAACCCATAGTGTGTCTCTTGAGATAGACTATCCTGAAGAATCATAGTCACAGTGTCAGACATGTTGAGTCAACAGTGGGAAAACAAAGGGTCCCCTTGCAGTGCACTTCCAAAGACGCTTTGAATGAAAGATGGTGAAAACCACGTACAGCAATCGCTACATTGCTGTGAACAGTGTAAGTCTTTCACCATGCACCAACTTGATGTCATTCTGTTAACTTAAGATGGCCCTATGTTTGGTTTAAAATCACAACATGGCTGACACAACAGGAGACACTGTAGCATCTAGTAATGAATTGTGTCTCTGAACTGAAAGCATATTGCATGGAATTTACGAAGTACAAGATTTCATTTTTAAGTGCAATCAGTGACAAGCTTGGCAATATTTCCAACAGAAATGTTGCAGTTGACGACCTGTATAATTCCTCTGTCCCCACGTTTATGCTCATTCATTGCTTTTGCAGTAGTCAACACTGAAGAGGAATTCAAAACAACTTCCCTTTGCTCGGAAAAAAAAAATTGGATCCAGCAGATTGAAATTTTGTTAATCGCACAATTGATGAAGGTCACCCATTTCATTAAAAGAGTGCCCCCATTACCATCTCAAAAAGTTTGTTATTAGCAATACCCCTGGCATTGAGGCATGGACTTTCTGGTGATTTGATATGTTTATTGAATTGTCCTATTCTTCTCCAAACTCTCGCAATTAATTTCTATTACAGAGCCACCTCTTGGGATTGAAGTTGCTGCTCATATTTCACAGATTTTGCAATTATTCTAATATATTGTCACATAATGGTACCAGTGATAGTGGAGAAATCCTAGTTGTGGGAGGGTGTATGATAGAAGTAAGTAGCTGTTATTCTTTATTGAAGTACCAGTTAAGGACAGCAGAAGAACCCATCCAGGAGGTCTCTTTTCCACAGAAAAAAAAAGCTCAAATGTGACATCTATGATGGCACTCTGCACTGATGACATTTCCAGCTTGCGAGATTCTTGTCCAACCTTAATCAAATTTCTTTCTTTTGGTTTGCTGATGGGCCACAACTTTTCAAATCTCGCACAGGGAGCTTCTGAGTCAGTTGTTTTGCGATGAAGAAATTCCCTTGAGTTTAGAGAATGAGTTTAGATAATACTGTCTGTGTGCACATTCTCCCCGTGTCTACGTGGGTTTCCTCCGGGTGCTCTGGTTTCCGCCCACAGTCCAAAGATGTGCAGGTCAGGTGAATTGGCCACATTAAATTGCCCATAGTGTTAGGTGCATTAGTCAGAGGGAAATGGGTCATGAAAGGAATCCAGGCATGAATTCTTCCCATTTTGTGTGAAACATGTAAAGCTGTATGTGCATGTATCTGATCACGGAGGAGAGAACAATGTAGAGGTACTCACCCTGTTGATTTTCCTGCAAAGGCTGAAGCCATAAACATGATGCATGTCAATGGGAGTTGTTGAATTGCAGATAAGGATAAAAAAATTGTAGAAGCTGGTAGAGGTGATTTCAAGGTTAGGGTTAAGTTTAGATTCCCCTACAGTGTGGAAACAGACCCTTCAGCCCAACAAGTCCACAACAACCATCTAAAGAGCAACCCACCCAGACCCATTTCCCTCTGACTAATGCACCTAACACTATGGCACAATTTAACATGGCCAATTCACCTGGTCTGCACATCGGTGGACTATGGGAGAAATCTGCAGCACCTAGAGGAAACCCACACAGACACAGGGAGAATGTGCACACAGACAGTCACATGAGGCTGGAACTGAACCTGGGACCCTGGTGTTGTGAGGCAGCAGTGCTAGCCACTGAGCTACTGTGCTACCTTTAAGGGTTAAGGTTTGGATGAAGTTCATGTTAGGATTAGGTACTTGTCTAGGGTTAGGGTTAGTGTTCGGCATAGGCTTAGAATTAGAATTAGGGCTAGGATTTGATCCTGAGAATATTGAAGGGCCTAGCAGGAATCAATATGCAATAGCAGCTGAATCGAGTTGAAAGCCAGTGCATCAAATCAAAGATCGTTTAAGGTTCAACTTTCTGGAAAACTTATGATTATTTCAGTCAGGTAGCAAGCTTGGGACCAAGTCTCACTACTCCTGGAGTTATCATAAAAGTGAAAGATTTTGTCAAAATTCATGAAATTCCCAAATTCATCTCTCTTTTTAGACCAAGTTTAGCAGAAAACATGAACCAAGTTAAGGAATTTCCAGGAATGATGATTTATTACAAATAACTAGATTCCATTTGAAGGTAAACAACTGTGAATTGCCAACATATAACTTTACCAGTTAAAACTCCAACCATCTTATAAAATTCTCCAACACCCCTTTACAGGCAGGCACAGACAAACAATAAAACATGGTTGCTATGAAAAGGAAGTTCAATTACTTCTGTCTTCTGGGATTTCTGTGCTGAGCCCTTTGCATAGCAGGAGTGATCTTTCTTCCCCAGGTATTTTTCACTTGATTGCAGGAGGTGCAGTGTGACTGATTCTCAAATTGAAAAATCTCTTGGTTGCTTGTTTAGCCACAGTTTGCAGCAACTACTGTGTCAAAATAAGTCGGCTTTCTTTGGGCTTTAGGTATATTTTATTGCAGAGAAAGAGAAAGATGCATTTCCCCTTTCTGAGGTCCAAAGTGTTCTGACCATATTGTTCACAATCACAAGCTGTTCAACTCCCCAGGGGCCAATCACATATTTGTTGGCAGGCAGAAGACATCAACATTTGGCAACTACTCTCCAGACCAATCAACAACTTGTTGAATGGCCAAATTCCCATTTTATACACACCTGCTGGTGCCAGTTAGTCTGCAACTAGTCTTGCCCAGTTGGTTACGGCAGTTTGGTGATATAATTAGTTGGCAACAGAAGTCCTGGTTTCCCAAAGGCAGGTTGAAATTCAGAGATTAAGTCAGCGTGTTTGTGGAATGTTGGGTTTCACATCATCCCATTGCAGGTGCATATTTGAAATACATTACCTTGCCAGGATGCGTTAGAGTCAAACACTTGGGCAGCATGGTGGGTCAGTCTTTAGCACTAGGGCCTCAGAGTACCAGTGACCCAGGTTTGATTCCAGCCTTGAATGACTATGTGGAGTTTGCACATTCTCCCTGTGTCTTTGTGGGTTTCCACTGGGTTCTCCGGTTTCCTCCCACAGTCCAAAGATGTGCAGGTCAGGTGGATTGGCCATGATAAGACGTCTCGGAGTATTCATGAATGTGCAGGCTACATGGATTAGACGTAGTAAATGTGGGGTTTACGAGGTAAGGTGGCGGGGGCTGGGTCTGTCTGGTATGCTCTTTGGAGAGCCTACATACAAAATACCTTAAGTTCTCCTTCTCTCTTGTCCTTGGAACATCAGCACAACCATTTTACATCATTGACACTTGTTGCTAGAAAGAAAATGAGGGCTAGAATTCAGTTATGAAGTTGTTAAAATTAGTATTAGATCCAAGGTCTGCAAGGTATCTGGTTAAAAGACAAAATGTTGTACTTTAAGCGTACTTTTAACTTGCTTGTTTTGTTGAGCTCTAAAGATCAGACTTGGAAGAAGACAGAGAACTAATGTCACCAGTGACTAGGTGCTCAGGGTCATACAGAAGAAAAGAAAGTGTTGGCAAAAGCACTTCCTCAATCTGTATTTGGTTTTTCCAGTGTAGAGGAAACTACACTTTGGTCAGTGAGTAGATTTCTAAGTTGGACTACACAGTCTGAATGAAATTGCTTATTTTCTCTAACTAAAGCTTATTCTCCCATATGAATAAAAGCTTTACCACTCTTTAACTTATGAAGGAAGATTGCCCCAAACAATTTTTTTCCTTAAAAATGGTAAAATAATGCCCATATGCAATGGCTCAGGAAAGATTTTATGGTCAGTGGTATGCAAGTGAGTTTTAATGGAAACTTAAGCTGTTTGAAAAAAAAATGCTTTTTCTAAACTAGCACAATTCTGAGTGGAATCTGCACTCGACTCACCAACGACATTGGCGTTTGGCCAGTGTTTCTCTGAGTGTTGTAAAAAATGTGACAGAAAATTTTGACTTTCACTTAATACAATTAAACTTTAAACTTCTAAGAAAAGCTTTTAAAATAGATTTTGGAACGCTTTTTCCAGTTAATTATAAAGTAAATTCACACAGCACATTCTTGAGAATATAGGGTTGAAAAATATTTGTGGCCACAAGCTACAGAGGAAACATGGTGCTGAAATGTGATTAAATAACTAGCTGTATTTTAAACATTGCACAGATTTTGGTTATTACTAATGCAGACACTTTCCCATGAAAAATCCTGAACTGAGTTGAAACAATGGCTATGTTGTAAATTTTCATGTATTTGAAATAACTTTATTGACTTGGAAATCAGATACGTAAAACCACTTTTACTTCAGCCAGAACAACCTTATTTTTAAAAACTCTGGTCATTTTAATTTGTCAAATGAAGGAATAATTGTCCTCAGAATGTTTATGTGTGACATCATTGATGTCACTTGACTAAAGTTGGAGACATATAGAAGTCTTGTTTTCACAATGTATGTTTCTTAAAAAAAAGGCAAAAATACATGGGGTTTTGGAAACAGGAAAAAAATTCTCAATTTTAATTGAAAACACATGGGTAAGATTTTCTAAGTATACTGAACTAGTGATATCTCCGTGATACCTGTGTGAATTTAATATAGTTCTCCCCGGGTTGTAGCCAAACAGGTGGAGATAGTTTTCCACGTGTTTTAAATCATTGTGGAATGTTGAACCGTTTGGTCCAGCTGGAGCCCTTGGGAGTCCACTGGGTGACATGAAACAACCCAGAGTACTAGAGTTAGTGGTTACGCTATACAATGAGTAACAATGCTAGCAGTTAGTTAGCATGTCTTAAACATACAAATATTCTGAGACCTTATTTGTAAAGGATAAAATGAAATGGAGATTTTAGTCCAGGCAGTATCTCAATAGATTCACATTAGAGGCGGTATAGCCTATGTTGGTAATCGGCAATTCACCATTATTCATAATATACTTGAGATGCGGTAAAAGTGCAGTCAGTCTCAGAAGAGCAACCTACAGTGCACCCAGGACAGTTCCAATCTCTACATTTTCCAGCTGGGCAACTTGGAGAGCGAAAATGAAAAATTACGATTCATTTTGCTGTAATTTCACTGGAGCGACCTTGAGATGATGGAACTTGTTTTAATTTACCAATTCTTAATCAAGTTAGCTCATATGAGTTTAAGACTAAAGTGTATCTTCAGAAAAGGGATAGAATTGAAGAGGCAGATCACCACTTTTCATTGCTTATACGACTACATGCTGTTCTTGCAGATAGATTCTCTTGGAGAAGATTATCCTGTTTCAATTTAGCTGCCAAAAATTCTAAAAATCGTTTCAATGTCTGCATCGACGATAATGAGCTGGAATTTGCTGCAATAATATGGTCAAAGTTCTCAGTGCCTACTGTTATTATAGGATAAAATGGATAGCAACATCTGAAATCCACACTTGTCTAATTAAGCCTGAAAATCAAGAAGCATCTGTCTTGAAATACCCTATTCCTCCAGAGGGTGCATTGTTGTTATCTTCAACAATGGAATCAACACAGAAATCACTATTAATGTGCAAATGTAAATCAATTCCTCGTTATTGTTTCCATAAAGATTTTTTACAACAACACGAATTGCTCACCAGGAGTAACTGAGGTTTTAGTGGAGTCGTAAGTCATAATCATGAACGCCATTTCTGGTTATGAAAATAAAGTTTTACAATTATGGAGTTTCATTCTCTCAGGAGACTCTAAACATTTCAGATTTAAAACAAGCAATGTAGATCAAATCATATTAGTGTTAAGCATCTAAGTTTTCCTTTTGAGTTTCTCTCTTAAACTGTTATTTGATTTTTTATGGCATTTCTTGATTTGTCATCTTTATGGTTATTTTTCCTAACTGTTTGGATTATTAGTTGCTCTATTGCTAGCCCTAACCATAGATGTGACATCCCCTGCAAAAGGTGATGAATAGAAAACTGAATTTGGAAATGGGCAGATTTGCACTTTGTACCTCATTAAACCTGGGGTGGATAGAATTCTTTTGAGGTGCCATTCCTTTTCATCACTGGTAACAAATTCTGGGCCATGAAATGTGTCAAGCCTAATGTTAATCTATTTGTTGGTGAGGTCAATTGCATAAATGACTAACTCACTCAGCCATTTTGGATACCTGTTTCTTTACGACAGGTTGTTCTGCTATAATAAACGTTCCATTAATGCAAATTCACTATAACCTGATGGTCGAATTGAAGACACTGTTTCTAAGACGTGAACTTTTATAACATGCATTGGCTGTAATGAGATTACATTGTCAACACTTAAAGCGTTGTTTCTAAAGCACGATTTTTCTGTAATGTGGGGATTCAGAAGAACGCTACCATTGCATTATATTTTATTTTATGATTGTTATCATAGAATCACTACAGTGTGGAAGCAGGTCATTTAGCCCATTGAGTCCACATTGATCCTCTGTGAGCATCTCAACCAGATGCATACCTATCCCCCCACCATATCCCCATAACCTTGCATCTCCCATACCTCATCAACCTAGCCTACACATCATTGGATACCATGGGCAATCTTTGGACTGTGGGAGGAAACCAAACCCCGGAGGAAACCAACAAAGACACAAGGAGAATGTGCAAACTCCACACAGTTACCCATGGGGTAGAATCGAATCCAGGCCCCTGGCGTTGTGAAACAGCAGTGCTAACCTCTTCATCTGACCACCAGGCCATTTCAGCCAAATGATGTTTCATCTTAATGACAATTATGTCCTTTTGGGTATGATACAAAACATATTGCTACAGAACTTTTGGAAAACTGTTCAAGTTTTTCAATTGATATACTTGTCAGCGAACAATGTGAGCTCATTGTTTAATCTGTCATATTGGACAACTTCTTCCTGCATTTAGTGGGTTCACTCAGTTTTTAGATAGTGGCTTACATTCAGCAATACATTGCCTGTCACCATTCCTACTGTTACTTGCAAACCTCATCACAATCCCTTTGTAGTTACAATGTCACAAATTGCTTTTTTATTGCTCCTGCTGTCTGATTTATTTGGACTGCTGAGTATGTCAGATACTTGGTTGTATGAACCTGGGAAAACTCAATGTAACACTGATGAAGACCATTTGGCCATCTGTAGACCAGATGACCAGATCCTGATGTGGCCAGCAGTGGAGTCAGGGCTTAGTAATTGGGGCAGCCAGTGAAAGTTATACCAGAGAGAAAAAATGTACCAGTGTTCACTATCCAGTACAGTACTTGTGTGCAATTTCTACCAATGGGTATGATACTTAAACATTTGATTATTCACTTCCTTCAATGTTCTGTGAGAATACAACCCAACTAGCTTTCTTTGGCATTACTTTTGTGACATGCATTTCTGCAGGTGAATTTTAAAATGTGAAGACTAATGCAGAAGCCATCTTCACCTATAACTCGGTTTGCCGTTCATTCCTATTATATATCTTTGTGCAGTAGCTTTCTAAGCTACTCCACAATGCCTGCGTACTTCGGAATAAATTTGTGAAAAACATTGGTAGTACTAAGAATGTTGTCATCTATTTTATGTTATGCCGTAAGTAAAACAGTGAAGTTGACATCATCAGATGTAGGCTGTAGTGATTGGAATGAGCCCCAGGTAGATCTCATTGACAATGAGATCGCTGATTGAGGTTGTTAACTAGTGTCTAACTGGGGAGCCCGGGCTGACAGATATTAACAGGAGATTCAGAGATCCTCCTCAGTCTAGGGATTGGCTTTGGGCAGGTTAGACAGATTCCACATAATGTGCATGATTAAATAAAGGGTGACTTAGTTACAGGTTACCCGCCTTTTTGAATTTATTTCACAGGCTTTTCTCTAGCTGCTGTCATTCTGTAATTTTAAAAAGTCAATTTAAACGTTTCATCAGCTCAAAATGTCTTTCTTGAGATACTTATTAAAATAACCTCAAGAAATAAAAGATTTGTTCTTTTAGAGGAAGCGATGCATATTAAGTGATTAAAACTAATTGCAATGAATATTTCATTTTATTTGCATTCATAACAGTTGCAACATAAAACAATTTGTCTACAATGTGCTTTTCTTGATGGTTTTCCAGCATAACCACGATGTGTGTGGTCCTTAACTTTGATTAATTTGCTAAATGAGCAACTAAATGAGCTGAGGCATAGACATTTCTAATTGTTAATTGTCTGTGCAATCTTCAGAAACTGAGCACCATCACCATGATCCAAGTAGAATGTTTCTTGGCAAAGCTATGGTATTCTGCTTGTGAATAAGAAAAAAAAACTATTAAAGGCAAAAAGGTAGCATTGTTTGCAGAGGAGAAACCAACGATACTGGGAATGAGACATACTGGTCCAAGTTGCCTTTTATACTTGAAAAAGTACATCTTGTAATACCAGTACGTTCAGTTCTAAATGTTATTAGGCTTATTTTATTAGATTTACTGTCTGGGAGAAGTATGCAACAAATAAGTTTGCATATTTTTCTTTCAGTTCTGTATACTCTCCTATATTTTCACAAAGTTCTATTACCGAGATGGTTAAGCAAGTTGTCTGACTAACAGGAGACGAGACAGGAGTTGAAATCTGTTGGCCATTAGATTCTCGTTATAACGCTGGCAGGAAACCTTTGGAATGACTGGGACTTAGACACTCCAGCTGCTAAGTTTATGTGTGTTTTTTCCATTCAGCCTTATATAGGATGGAGCCTTCACTTGCCCTTCCCAAGGCACTGAATATAGAGCAAGTGAAGTCAGAAACTAGCTTGGTCCTATTTTCAATCAATCAAATCTTAAATTGTCTGCTATTGGGTTCAGAAAGAAGAGCTATAACACACTTACTGATGGATCTCAAAATGGGAATCCAATCTTGCATTGTCATTTGTACCTTCAAACAGAGAGCTGATGATTTTAAATTTTTCAAGCATTCTTCTATAGGAGTAGCATGGTGACTCAGTGGTCAGCACCACTGCCTCACAGTGCCAGGGACATGGGTTCCATTCCACCCTCAGGTGACTATCTGTGTGAAGTTTGTACATTCTGTCTGTATCTGCATGGGTTTCCTCCCATAGGCAAAGATATGAAGGCTTGGTGGATTAGCCATGGGAAATGCTATGGGGATTAGGGGTCTGGGTGGGATGCTCTTCCAGAGGGTCAGTGTAGACTTGATGGGCTGAAAGGCCTGCTTATACTCTGTAGGGATTCCATAACTAAGCTTCTCACAGAGATGAAAGGAGAGCTCAACAACACTTTATCCTGGGGGTTCCCTCATCCAGGAACATGGCCTCTGGCCTTATGCTAACTAACCCACTTAGTCTTGCCTGTCTTGATGGAGTCAATGTTTGGATGCTCAGAGAGGGGACGCAATCCATGGAATTTCAACATCACAGAAAGTTCTCAAACAAATAACTACTTGCATTTATATACAGCCTTTTGTAAAAACAGCTTAGGATGCTTCACAGTAACAATATCCAACAAAAGCTAACACCTAATCAAAAAGGTAAATATTAGGACAGGTGGACCAAATGTTTGGTTAAAGAAGTATGATTTAAGCAGTTTCTTTACTCAGGTATTAAGGTTTGGAAATGGAAATCTCGAATTGAAATTTTGACTTGTTGAATGCATGACCAAAAGGGCACACAAGGTGTGGGATGTATGAGAGGAAGAACTGAAGGAAATTAAAGTTTTCACTGAGTTGTAGGGCTACAGGAAGATAAATAATTAGGAAGACAATGCCTCAGAAAGATTTGAACACAAGCCTGAAATTTTGCAAAAGGTTAGATTGAAATATTTCTGGAAGTTAAGACACAAGCAGCAGACGTTTGGATGAAATTGGATGGAGAAGAATATTAGGTCAATTAGGATAACATGAAAGTAAAGAGTCTGGACTTAACAAAAGCATGGATGACAGTTTCAACACCACATGGATTGATGCAGTGAGGTTGATGGATATTATTATGAAGGCGATTTTGGTGATGGAGATAATTGAGATAACTGTTTAACTCCAGGTCAAACAGAGCACCAAGCTCATGAACAGTCTGATTCAGATTCAGAAAGTTGCTCAGGATGAGGTGGAATCAATGGCTACCGAACAGAGCTTGTCACGGGAGCAAAGGTAACTAATTCAGGAATCCCAATATCTCTTTGACAGAAATGTCTGTCTGTCCAAAACAAAATGTTGCTCAATCCCTATATATACAGGGCAGTATAGGTATTGAGCTTGGTGGTATAAGTAAATAAAGATCAATAAATGTTTCAGATAACTGGTGTTTCATCAGCCAAATGTTCAACCAAATTAATGAAAAAGAAGAACATTTAAATACACAAGAGAAAACATTTTGTTTAGTTCAAGTTTACTTGAAGATGTGATGGAGGCAGATTAATTAATTCAAATGAAAGCTGGACAGTTACCAAGAGAGAAACAATTTGCAGAGCGACAGGGAATAAAAGAACAAGGAACCTGGCCCAATTGATTTGCTAATACAGAAAGCCAGAATAGACAAGAACATGCTGTATAGTCTCCTTCTGTATTGTAGCCATTCGGGTGTTATTTTGGTTATAGCACATTTAAAGTGAAGTTTAAGCTGTTGGGTTAAAGACCTGTGGGCTGGAAGCTCTCCACAATTAGTTGGTGTGCTCACATTCACACCGAGTGATTAGCAGACACTCCATTAGCAATCTGATATTGTGTTGACAAATCACTGATAGCATTAGAAAGAGGGTACTGGACCAACCATGATTACATTCTATACCATCTCCTTCAAGTGACTGTCACAAACAGAGCAAGGCGCCCTCAATCCAAATAATATTGAACAGGAAAATAATTTCCACAGAATCCAGGCCCTGTTTCTTGACTATCACATAAGGAACGTTTTGTTGTGGCTGGACATTATATTGTAGCCGTTACCCATTTCTCAAGAACATAAACAATGTCATGGATTGCAAAATAAGTCAACTCCACTCCATTCAATAGGCTCCAATTGTTCCTTCACTTTTTATCCTTAGAACCGAACAAATCTGTCAAGGATCAAATCAGACATGGGCTTTCACAAGAGTTAACAGAACCTAAAATTAATGACTCCCAAATATCTGTTTCTCACGTCTTTTTTTAAATCAGCTTCATCAACTATTCTCTTGTTCTAAATGTTTCCTCATATCATATGCTGACATCTACTCCACCCCTTCCTTTTGCGATGTCAATGACCTCAATTTTAATTTGGTTCTAATGACCTTCTCTTGAAAATGGGATTAGTATCACACAGTCTGCTCAATGGATAAGAATTAGGTATAGTTCATGGTGAGACATGCCACCCATCCTGACATAACCCTTTCATTTCATGCTGCATGCTGAGCCATCCACTGACTGCTCAATGTCAGTCTCTTATACATTTCAGAGTTTTATTTGTAGTTATTATTCACACTCTGCATTCCTATTATTTGAATCTACATTCAGCCTTTGTTGCATCTGTTCTTACTTTGATCCCTATTGACTGGTTAGTAACTCCTGTTCATTCTCTGGAAATTGAAAATAAATTTTCAAAATGTTTCATGATGGAATATGTACTTTTACTGCTTCGAATAGTCGAGGGCAACACAATGAGAATGCAGTAGATGTCCTAACCAGCATCAGACTTTTCTACATTTCTATGCATTCATCCAATGCATTCAACCTTACATGAATGAGAGCACTAAGGACAAACGATCTGATTTTAAACTGCATGTAGTATCATGTGGGTATCAACATTGCTGAGTTCCTTATTTTCAGCTCTGGTGACTACAGAGCAATGGACAGCAGGAACCTGATACCTTGATAATTTGTAAGTCATGACCCCATGCTGAGCTGCCTTGCTTTTGCAATGTCACTTGCAAAATCCCTTACCCTGGTTGGTTAGACGGTGAACACCCAATAAGACATCTGTTGACCTCCAGATGGCAGGAATTGAGCAGACCTGAAAGGTCTTTCGAAAATGGAAGGAGGGGCTCAATTCTGGCATTCTTGGCCAGATTTCCACTTTTCAAGAATAGCTTTTGAGGGCACAGGCTGCTTCAAGTCAAAGCCCACACTCAGCACTGCTGATCTGGCTGGTTGGTTCCAGTCTGGTGATTAGCGACTCTGACTCCCTTAGAGATTTCATGGAGCTGGCCAGATCTTGGAAGATTCATAGTATTTCAAAGGAGTTATGGACCACAGTCAGCACAGTCATCATAAGTTCAAATGATTCTATTTATTCCCCATATGCCTGGCTATGTTCCTTCCCATTCTCTGGCCCGTTATGTCTCCTCTGCCAGGCAAGGCTCATTCACCCACCCACCATGCCCCCTAATGAGATTGATACAACAGATTGACAAAAGTAAAGAATTGTTCACCTTTTGTGAAATTTCATGAAGATTAATGAATTGTTGTCTCATTAAGTTTTGGAGAAAGTTGTTGAGGAGTCCATTGGATTTGTCCCAATAGCAGTTTCTATTTGACGCTATCCCTATTTGTTGCATGCTTATTCTGGGTGTTAAAAATAAATTGAACATTTGGGGTAGATTGTAGTACTGTTAGTTACTGCATTGAATCTTGTGGTTTTATTGTTTTTCACAAGCTCCCTGGCTCTCACAGTCTACTTTAAAATAAAGGTTAATGGCCCTTAACCACCTGAAACATAACTTGGTGATCTCCTTTGGGATCATACTGTTAATTTGCCTATCTGGTCTAGGATCATAACAGTGTTGACCAAATCTGATACTCTGATTGAGAAAGAATACTTGCTGCTGCCTTTGTTTCTAAACATTTGAATCAATATCCCTTTGAGAGGAGAAAAGTCCAAACACAAACCACTTCAAAGCATCTTCTTCAGGCTGCATTTATGCCATTCAAGTGAGTGCAAAGCGTGTTGTTGCATTTACAGAAGTATCATCTGGACATGACATATAAGCAAGGGAACAGGATTTACATTGCTGACATGTTGAGAGCAACATACCCTGAGAAGGAAGTTAAGGATGCTAAGACTGAGTTTGACATCTTCCAGAGAAACAGCAGCTTGACGTTCTCTGGAATTCATTAACTCAGCTGAGACATTGAATCTGAAAGACAAGTGCTGTGCTCCAAGCAAGCAGGCTATGCAGCAATATGTAGCTCTTTAAATTCTGCATAAAGTAGCGATGAAAGGCCTGAAAATATCAGGGATACCATTGCTGTTATATAAAAAAAATTAAGCTTACACACAGTAAGTGAGAAGCTTGTACAAAGGAACTAGAGTCATTCTCCCCATGGGAAAAAGAGATGCTGCAAGTTATCCATACAAGTTATCAAAAATTCTGTCTAGTCTGAGGAAGACAAGAGATGTGCCATAATAGTGAGACATGAGCAAGACATTACAGACCACCTATCTGAATGCAGTGCTTATAATGAATACCAAACTAAGCAAGCTAAAGTCCCACTTATGAGTCATGGTAGATAGATTTGGAGTGGAGCTCGTCATTCTCACAAGAACTGAATACCCTGTCACCATTGATTACTATTCTGACTACTGGGAGTTAGACCAGTTATTGTCAACAACTACCAGTGAAATTGTAGAATGCGTGAAAGCACACTTCAGCCATTATGACATTCCAGAGATTGTCGTGAGCAGCAATGGCCTACGATTCACCAGTGAAGAATTCAGACACATCATAAAAGAATGGGAAATTCAACATGATAAATCATCATCACACTATCCGCAGTCAAATGGAAACACTCTGGGGGCAGTGAATGTTTCCAAAGCAATCATTAAAAAATCAAGCAAATCCACAACAAATCTGTACAAGGCAATCCCTGAGTGAAGAAACACACCTCCTAAAATAGTCTAGTCTAAAGAAACATGTCAGCCAAAACAATTCTTCCAGTGAAAAAACAGCTGAAACCAAAAGTAGTAAAAAGCATGCATGGCAAAACCTAGACAAAATGATTGAAAGTCAAATTTCATTTTGACAAAATTGCAAAATTATTGCAAGAGTTGTACAGTGGAGAGCCAGTCAGAGTGAGAATTTCAATGTTTTTAACAAATGTCAGCCCACATGGCAACTTGGGACCTATGTTGAGCAATTGCCACTGTAATTATCAATAGTGAACAACTAAATAGCTTATTGCAATTCAAACCTTTGCATAACTTACAGAAGCTGTTTGTTCACTACAAGCAGTTGATCAGGAGGATATGATCTCACTATCTGCACAGAGTATGGAATGGCCATGTGTCCCAGAGGTTCATTGTTCCCAAACAATGGAATAGCAACAGCACTTACAGTGAGGACAGCACTTACTGTGCAAACAGCCCTTACCATGGTAACAGCATTCACCACAGAAATTGCACAGAATGAACATCACCTGAGGAACAAATGGATGCTTAGAAGACCTGTCAATAAAAATATGCTTGCATACCATTAAAAGACCTGCACTGTTTACAGATTACGTATGTAATGAATATTAATTTGTTTTGCTGACCATCAGATATTGGGAGAACTAAATAATTGCAAATGGTAGTGCATCTTTCTTTTTGTTTTGGTTTGGTTTTGTGTCTTGCTTTGTCTAAAATTTTGAAAAATACTCATATATATTGTACACTTATCATAGTCATCTGACGTCTGTTGTGATTTGTTTTCACTTTCAAAGCAGAAACCATCACAACACATTAAATGAAACACTTGCTGATGAGACAAAATCACTCTGTGAGTAAACCAAAAATTCTTTGTACATGGAGCCTCAGAACGTGAAGGGAATTGGGTTTTGGTTTGCAAGTGTGATGATCCCAAAAACAATTTTTTTCCACAAATATCCTTTTGCCAGAAACCATAAATTTTACATTTTCCTTATGTTACCTACATTTTCAATGTCTCTTTGTTTGCTTTAATCTCAGAAGGCCATACTTCACTTCCTGCATAGTTAGTTGCTTTACAAGCTCTCATTTTAGTACCAGTTGCTGACATTGTGGGTTATATGCCAATACTGATTACTAAGGCATTTGCAGAGCGTGGATATTCTAGGAACTTGGCATCTTCTTTCTGTGAACAGTGGGGTGTTGAGGGAATAGTTGATACCTCATGTGAAAGGAAAATATACATGAATGAACTCACAGCTGCCACTCTATATTACTCCACCATTCGTCAATGGCTCCAGCGAGAACCCATTGTATCCTATTCAATTATCCTTAGGAAATCACACCACATTCAAGTTCGCAAATTGGCACCTTATTTGTTGAAATATACCTGTACGTACGTGTATGAGAAAACAGATGTGCTGCTGGCTGAGATGTGTGAAATATATACAGTTGAAACCTGTTAATTAGGGTATCCTGAAAAGAATGGAAATGTCATGTTTACCATATCATGAGTACCAGACTGAATCCAACAGTAGTAACTTGAATACATTGATAGCTGGAAGGGAATATGTCTACTAACTGGCAGTAACTCGATACAAAGGATCGCTTTTAGGTTACCAACTTGAAAGGCAACCCTTGTCCTGATATCAGAAGGAAATGATTTTCTTGAAATGTTTTTTTGGCAAAGCTTGTTTTATTTTATTTTGCATTGGAGGTAAAACCAGGAAAGCCAAACAGCATTTTTATCAAAGTGATTTATGCTAAAATGACATAGTAATCATAATGTGAGTTATATTCCTGTGGTGTGCATTTGAAATCAAATGGAGAACAGTCTGCGCAATATTTTTTGTGAACTCATTGCTTCTTTCACTTACCAAAACTAACCCCTTCATCTGGATTTTTACATATACCTGGATAAAGAACCTTCGCACTTTCTGATTCAGTTCCAGCAATGGGATACAAGATGAACACTTAGGAGGCCAAATATTCAGCATAATTCCACAACAGCCACACCACTTTTTTTGTGGGTGTAAGAGTGGTCAATCATGATGGGATGTGGGCAAACTACACATTGTTGGCAGTCGGAGTACTTTGACACTCCAGCTGATTTACTTAGCATTATGTGCTCTGAAAAGCTCAGAGTAAATCCATATGAAAACCAAGTGAAGTATAGGGCGAACAACCTTGATTGCTATGACTCTGGCCATCTGATCCTAGCTTTGTCAGAATTCCACAGCACCATGGAAAGGGAGAACTGGGAATAGGGAGTGTACACTTTCCATGTAAGCAACACAGATGTGCAGGCTTTGGGCCTGATTTTCTGAGTGTCAATCACAGTCAGATTGTCATTCTACTCCTTATTCTTGAGGTTAAGAAAGAGCTTTGTATTTATGGTGGGAGATTTTCATCAAGGCTCCTTCAGAAATGTGGAGCGACATGAAACCTGACAACTCCCTCATATTGCAGGATAGTTGGGACTAAATCACACCCCCTTTTCACAGCAGTAATCCCTGGTATCCTATAACAGCACAGACAGCCCACTGCTAGCTCCCATGAAAGCTAAGTGTGAATTTAGTGTGCCATTTGGTTGGAGTGTCAGGTGAGGAGGGTTCTAGGGTGCCAGATAAGTAGCATGCTGTGTAGATAGGTCACCGGTATAAAGTGGGAAAGGGTCCAGGTAAATGTTAGCATATTTAAGGTGGTTGATTGTTGGGCAACATCAGGTGTGGGAGGAGCTGGGATTGTTGGGTCTTGATGGGGAGGAGTTGTATTATGTCCAAGACAGTAGGGAAGTTGTTGCATCCTGAGGCAAGTCAGACTTTGCTGCAGTGATGAAGCTATCATTATGTACATTCTGCTAGCCTATCTCATCGAAATCAAAACACTTCCACTCATCTTCAAGCAGCCACCTAACAGTAAATAGAAAACCAGAACAGGATGAGATATAGCCAACCTTCACAATTGGATCAGACTGTTAACAAAATCAATGTCAACATAATATGGTGCAGTATCAGAAAAGGCTGCAGGCTATGCACAGGAGGGTTCTTGGACATCTTCCACTTTGACTTGGCTGACTCAGTTAAACATTCATTAAATAAAGCATATAACAAGAAAACCATGGCACATTGCATCATCTTCTAGGGGCTACCCTTGTGATTACCCTAGATGCTGCCTTTCTGAGGGGGAGAACCGTAAGTCAGATGCACTATTACTCACATGTACCCTTGAAAACATTGAAATTAGTTTCCCCCATGCCTTTGACAGAAGCAATTACACTGGAAATTCACTGATCACCTGTGAACAAGAAGAGGTAGGCCTGTTAAAGATAGCCCCTGACAGCATTCACAGAAGAGTTAGTTCATGTTTATGTCTACTCAAGAGGACCAAAATAAAGCTGGAGTAATTGGTGAATCCATAAGTTTGTATTCAGAGAGGGGCTCAGTTAGCTGGATGGTTGGTCTGCAATGCAGACATCGACAGCATGGGTTGAATTACAGTAATGGCTGAGGCTACCATGAAGGACTCTTCTTCTAGCCTCTCCCCTCACCTGATGCATGGTGGCCCTCAGTTTAAGATACCACCAGTTGTCCCTTCCCAGTAAGAGAGCAGCTCTATGGTTCTGCAGGATTAGGGACTTTATCTTTACCTTCAGATAAGCTTTCAAAATGTCAGATTGCATGTAGGAGTCTGACATCAACCCTGACATTTTCTCAAATAGCTTCAACATTTTGGCCTCAACCGTTGCTTGAGAAATCCCTCTTTCTCCCATTACTATCAAACCTGTTGCTAATGCTTATTCAATGTAATCTGAAGAGAAGGAGGCCAGAAACAGTACTGGACATTCACTGAAAAATGAGTTACCCATATGGTTAAGTTCCAAAACCGGATTACATACTTGCTAAACGATAGAAATAGCATGCTTCAGACAGATTGAAGCAATCTCACAACCAACACATGAAAGGTCCGTGAAGCTGCCAAAACTAGTCATGACTGGTAGTGAACAATTACTCAATGAGCAGGAAGCAACTCCATAACATTCTTATCCTCAATGATAAAGGAGCAAGCATATGACTATGAAAGATAACGCTGAAGTGTTCACAGCCATCACCAGGCAAAAGTATTGATTGGATAATCATGTTGAACTCCTTCTGAGAACTTAAGCCCACGGTATTCACTCTGTGTGATATGAAGAGATGACTGGACACACTGGGTGCAGTAAAGGCTATGGGCAGTGATGGCATCTTGGCTGGATTGCTATAAACCTGTGTTCCATACCAATCATGCCCCTTTGTAGTTGGGCAAACTATCCATTACAACTCCCTTTGTCTACTTCCAATCATCTGTAAAGTCTTATCAACAATGCCATTGAGCAGCATTTAATCAGTAATAACCTTCTGACCGAGGCTCTGTTTCCATTCTTCTTGAATCACTCAGCACCAAGCCTAATCGCAACCTTAGCATGGGCTAACCTTGGAGCTGAACTTCAGAGGTAAGGTGAGTTTGACGACCTGCATCATCAAGACAGCATTTTGAGGAGTGTGAGATCAAGGAGCCCTGACAAAACTGAAGTCAATGGGAATTGAAGAAATCATACCTGACCTGGAATCATACATAGTCAACAGCAAATCGATTATAATGGGTGGAGGCCAATTATCTCACACTGAAGACACTTTGAGAAGGTTCCTCAAAAAGGTTCCTTTTGTCTAGCTGTGGTAGTGATTCTGGCTGGTCCAGGGGCCCCCGGGGGCCCTCGGGGGGGCAGGCGGGGATCCTGTATAAATACAGGTTTTATCATGACTTGATGTTAATCCATTTTGAGTAAATACTTAATTATTTCAGTATTATGTTATTTCTTACTAGCAGTGTAAGATATCTTATTTTATACTTTGCTTGTTTGTAGGATAGATTAGTAGTTAGCTGAGTGTTTTTTCTCTCTTTTTTTTCTTTTGTTGTGTTTTGATTATTATTTATTTCTTTGTACATATATTTAATTGTATATTAGTATTTATACTTGTTTGTATTACTTTGTAATTTTGTAAAAAATATTTTAAAAATTCTTTTTCTCTTTGAATAAAAATACCTATATAAAAAAATCTTCAGCTGCTTTATCCACGACCGTCCTTCCACCTTAAGTTCCAAAGTAGGGATATTTGATGATGATTGCATATTGGTTAGTACTCTATACATCCTCAAATACTGAAGCAGCAACATTCAGGCTTGTAACAAGTGGCAAGTAGCAGTCATGTCATAAAAGTGCCAGGCAATAGCCATCTTCAATAAGAGAAAATCTAACCATCATCCCTTGACATTCAATTGTGTTACCATTGCTGTATTTGGCAACATTAACATCTGGAGAGATTACCATTCACCAGAAGCTCTAATGGACCGGCCACATAATTGTGTGGCTACAAGAGAAGATCAGAGGCTGGGGATTCTGTATTGAGGAACTGACCACCTGACTTAGCAAAGCCTGCCCACCAGTGTGCCAGAATATGGGTGACATGGTGGCTCAGTGGTTAGCGCTGCTGCCTCACAGCACCAGGGACCAGGGTTCAATTCCAGCCTCGAATGACAGTCTGTGTGGAGTTTGCACATTTTCCCTGTGTCTGCGTGGGTTTCCTCTGGTTTCCTCCCACAATCCAAAGATGTGCAGGTTAGGTGGATTGGCCATGCTAAATTGCCCATAGTCAGGGGTAAATATAAGGTAGAGGAAATGGTCTGGGTGAGTTGCTCTTCGGAGGGTTGGTGTGGACCTGTTGGCCCAAAGGGCCTGTTTCCATACTGTATGGAATCGAATATTCCTCTCATGGCTAAGTGACTGTTGCTCTAACAGGACTCAAAAAGTTCAACACTGTTCCACCAAAGCAGCCCATTTGATCAACACCCTAGGTACCATCTTAACATTCACTCTCATCACTACCAGCAAACTATGTATACCATTCACAAGATACACTGCAGCAACTTACCAATGTTTCTTTGGCAGGACCTCTAAAACCTGGAAGGGAAAGGATAGTGGTTACATGGGAACTTCACCATTTGCAAATTCCTATCCAACTAACACAACCAAATTAACTTGAAACTATACTGCAAATCTTTCATTGTTGCTCGATCAAAGTCCTGTAATTTCTTCCCCAAACCCCATTGTAGGTGTACTTATACAACATGGCTGTTTAAGAAGGTGATGAGCCATCATCTTCTCAAAGGCAATTAAGGATGAGTAATAAACGCTGATCTAATCAGTGATGCTTATATCGCAAAAGTTGATAACTGAAATATCCTTTGGTTAAGGAATTGGCAGTTATTGTTTGCTTTTTCAGTGACTTCTAATTAAATGCATGAAAAATAATTCTTAACTGTTTATATCAACCAACCTTATAGGATTTGACTCAAGCAGTTTAATTCATTTTGGGCAGGCCGAGAGAATAAATGCAAGGAGAGTGCATGTCTTCAAGTTTTCTTTCCCAATAATCAGTAGGAATTCTGTGTTATGCCAGCCACTGACATAATTGTAATTGGGAATAAGTATCTCAAGATGGTAGCTATGTAGATCCTTGTAAGGACTGAAAGCCACTGGAAAGCCACCTGAACAAGATCGGCTTTGCACACACCATTTGCTAAAATCAGCAGCAAAATCCTCTCGGGTATGACCTCCTGGATCAGCCAAGACATCTTATGAAATCTTGAATGAGCCACAGTAACCTTCTACTTCCCAAGTTGCAGACCAGGTATGGAATAGGTAAGAGACTATCTCAGACAGAGAAATTCACAACAAAGTGTTAAATGCTGCTTAAAATTACAATGCTTTTCAAAATCTTTCTAGAATGATCAATGCGTACTATATGCAAGATACATTACAGCAACTCACTGAGGGTTGTTAGGGTAGCACCTTCCAAAACCATGATCAATACCACCTAGAAAGACAAATGCAGCAGACACATGGGAACACCACAGCTTGCAAGCTTCCTTCCAAGCTACACACCAGCTTGACTTGGAAAAATATTGCATTCCTTTACTGTCACTCACTTAAAATCCTGGAACTTACTTCCTAACAGTGTTGTGGGTGAATAAAAACTGTATACTTTCAGAGGTTGAAGAAGGTAACTTGCCATCACTTTCTCAAGGGCAATTGTGTTGGATAACATGTGCCAACCTTGCCAGTGAAAGAAATAAAGCAAACTGGTGGAAATAGTCGTGCATATCAATGCTGATCAATAGATAGACACTATTTATTTGAGGATGGAAAGATATCAGACATATCTAGGATTAGTCAACTGATGGACTCTGTAGTGAGGTGCTGTGTGTTTCCTCAGTGCCTCTTCCCTCAACATTATCAAAAACTAAGGTGGAACTTTGTATTGCCTTTGTAGCAGATAGGTTAAGCAGCAAGCCACAAACCACAAGCAGATGTGATACTCATTCAGAACCATATTGCAAGAAGCCAACAGATCTGTCCATGCAGCACAGCCACTGCTTGATGACTTCAGTGATTCAGTTGAAAAGGGCTGCAGATGACCCATGGATCTGAATGTAGTAAAACACTGTAGTCATGGTTTTACAGGAGGAGTAAAAGGCCAGTGTGCAAGGAATAGCCATGTTTCCAAGGGTCAGTCTTTTAGTTGCTGTACAGGGGCAATGAGTAGTGTGATGGTGTATCCCATGCAATGTAGAAGGGTCATGGCAGCTGTCAGGGGAGTAGTAGTGTAGATTTGTTTTATTTGTAGAATAGAAGGCTTACAGCTGAAAATGTGTTGCTGGAAAAGTGCAGCAGGTCAGGCAGCATCCAAGGAACAGGAGAATCGACATTTCGGGCATAAGCCCTTCTTCAGGATGCCCGAAACGTCGATTCTCCTGTTCCTTGGATGCTGCCTGACCTGCTGCGCTTTTTCAGCAACACATTTTCAGCTCTGATCTCCAGCATCTGCAGTCCTCACTTTCTCCTAGAAGGCTTACAGTCAGGAAGAGAGAGAAATTGCATGAACAAGCCTGCTGTGGAGTGGCATTGCACTGTTACATTGTGGATGTCACAGAACTAAACCAATGGAATAAGATAAAAGAACTGCAGGCTTTGGTAGGTTACCAGCTTTACGTGGTGAGCAAGACACCTTTGGATGCATCAAGATTCCTTTGCATGAAGCACTGGGGATCTACTTTACTCAGAAAGTTGGACAGGTCTAAGCTCATTATTCAGTGTAGCTCAATGGCAGTGTCCAGTTACAGCACTGTGTGCATCACCATCCACGACATCATTCTGCAAATAGGCACTACCACTAGTGAAGGAGGAAGTGGGTGAACAAGATCAGCAGGAAACTGAGGGTTCAAGGGACACCAATCCAAACTCCAGTTGAGGAATGCCTCCCCTCCAATGTCAGGGTTGATGTCAGACTCTCTTGTCAAGGTCCCCAAAAATGCCCTAAATTGTACCCTACCTATGTTGTTGCATTGTACTCTACCTATGTTGTTGCATTGTACCCCACCTATGTTGTTGCATTTACATTTCTAAGGATGGCGAGGCAAATTACTGGTGTGACAATACTGTCATTTTGTCCTGGTTTATTTTAGAAAGAGATTGGGGAACAGGTGCCAAGCAGACTATGGGAAGATAAACAACTTGTGAATCCTTGGTAGCTTTTTTTAAAGTTGGAACAATAGAAGCAGCCTGAGTGAGTTGAGGTCTCACAAATCCAGGATCTTTAGTTAGCTTTCAGCAGTTGTTGTTGGGGTCTCAGCAGGTTTGGAAGGCAGTGAATCTCTTCCAGCTGCTAGACTCTCTCTCTCAGAATTCATTTTGATGTTTTTATCCCCTGGATTGGAGAACTGCATGTGAGACAATCTGCTTGCTGAATTTGCTGAGGATGTGTAAATGTGATGTTACTATATCGATCAGTTAACTTGTAAAAGTTACTGTACATACTGTTCTGTTACGATTTCCAGCAGAGTTAAGTTATTCCAAATTCCTCTTTCTTTTGTTGTATTTTACCTACAGTGTTCAAAAAAATTGTGCTTTGCTTCATGCCAAGTAGCTTGACCAATCGAGTAGCATCTGGAACACAGCACCTCACATTTACTTTTGAAATGAAAAAAAGTTCAGGTCCTGGCTAGCTTCTTAATATAGTTTAAGGGGGAGTGGTCTGGTCCATAACACAGGGTCAAGAAGATGTTAAAACACCAAGCTGCTTCTTGAGCCTCCAATTCAGACCTATAACATATAGAACATAGAACATGCAGAACAGAGAACAGTGCCCCACAGTACAGGCCCTTCAGCCCTTGATGTTGTGGTGAGCTCTAATCCTACACTAAGATCAAACTAACGTACATATTCTTCATTTTACTATCATCCATGTGCCTATCCAGGAGTCGCTTAAATGTCCCTAATGTATCTGACTCTACTATCACTGTTGTCAATGCATTCCATGCAACCACCACTCTCTGGGTAAAGAACCCAACCCTGACATCTCCCCTAAACTTTCCTCTAATCACCTTAAAATTATGCCCCCTTGTGATAGCCATTTCTGTCCTGGGAAAAAGTCTCTGACAATTCATCCTATCAATGCCTCTCATCATCTTGTACACCTCTATTGAGTCACCTCTCATCCTTCTTTGCTCCAATGAGAAAAACCCTAGCTCCCTCAACCTTTCTTCATAAGACGTGTTCTCCAGTCCAGGCAGCATCCTGGTAAATTTCTTCTGCACCCACTCCAAAGCTTCCACATCCTTTCTATAATGAGTTGACCAGAACTGAACACAATATTCCAAGTGTGGTCTAACTAGGGCTCTATAGTGCTACAGCATAACATCGTGGTTCTTAAACTCAATCCCCCTGCTAATGAAAGCCAAAACACCATGCACCTTTTTAACAATATCATCAACTTGGGTAGCACTTTTGAGAGATCCATGGACATGGAGCCCAAAATCCCTCTATTACTCCACATTTCCAAGAATCCTGCCTTTAATCTTAGATTCTGTATTCAAATTTAACCTTCCAAAATTAATCACTTCACACTTTTTCAGGTTGAGCTCCATCTGCCACTTATCAGCCGAGTTCTGCATCCTGTGGGATGATTAAGGCTTTCAGCTACTCATAATGGTACGAAGGTAGTGGCCCAGGTGTCCACAGATAAGTACCCTCTGAACACTGCAACCAGTAGCCAGTTTGCTCAGTCAATAAGTTATACTCAAATAGTTAACAACTGGCTATGGTCTCTAACCGACAGTTAAAACCATATCAGGGTCTACAATTATAGTCAGGCCTGTATTTGAATTAATTTATGGGACAGCTGCCTCCTTCCATTGATGCATTTGTGAACTCAGTTAGCTGCAGAAATAAACATAGTCTCACTGAGTTTCTGACGATAAGTCACCTTTTCTTCTTTTAATTGCTCACCCAGACAGTTCTTCTCAGACTGGGTTAAGCTAAATTCCTAACAGTTATTTTAGACCAGTTCTGCTATTTGTGTTTGTTTCATGCTTCATTTGGGATTTATTCAAACTGAAACCGGTTATACGTATATTTTTTGCTGACAATAAATCACTCATGAGCAGGACGTGCATGGGATATAATTCCATATGTATCTATTCATTGTTTATAGCAGGTATTTATATCCTCTTGAGAGAAGCAGTAACACGTCCTGTTGGGCCTTTGAGGGGAAGAAATCACTTGACCAAAAGGTTAATTAATAACAGGACTCTATAGTGATGATTTTATAAACTCAGAATGTTAACGTAAGATAAAAAGATATCTTTTATTCGCAAAATATAACTGCTAACCAGTTAATACTATTTTGTAAGATGTAGTTATGACACAGTGTAGTTATGATGTAGTTTATTGTCTTGTTAAGTGGAAGAGAAATGATAGGTCTAAATGAAATCTAAGCCTATGTTGAAATATGCATATTATACTTCATCAAGTTGAAATGGTCCTTTGTTATTGTAGAAGAATCATAATGGCTGTTGCTATATCTATGGGGAAGACATAGAGGGTAAGCATTTAGTCCCTGATTGATGGATGGAAGAAACAGCATTCAATTGGATGATATGTGTATAAGGCTAATAGCTCCTTTTGTAATTAGAAGGAACTCCTAGATGTACCAGGACCCAGAAATGCAACTTATGGACTTTGCCAACATAATCTATTGCTGACTATATTATTTGTTGAGAATTTCAGATAGGAGGAGAGGTTCCATTAAGATGGCTGAGTGGTTAGCACCGCTGTCTCACAGTGCCAGGGACCCAGGTATAATTCCTGCTTTGGGCGACTGTATGTGTGGAGTTCACACGTTCTCCCTGTGTTTGTGTGGGTTTCCTCTGGGTGTTCTGGTTTCCTCTATAGTCCAAAGATGGGCAGGTTAGGTGGATTGGTCATGGTAAATTTTCTGTATTTTTCTAGGGATGTGCAGGTTACGTGAGTTGGCCATGGTAAATGTGTGGTTGTGGGGATAGAGTAAGTGGCTGGGTCTGGGTGAGATACTCTTCGGAGGATTGTTGCAGACTCGATAGGCTGAATGGCTTCTTTCTGCACTGTAGGGGTTCTATGTATCTAAGTCTGATCATAATTGTGCCAGTCTGGTCATAATTGTGCCAGGAAGTAGCTGGATAAAATAAGATTACAGTATTTATCAACTGTTGCTGACAATCATTTTAAAAGTAAACCTTTCAGATGTGGGCAAGCCACATGCAAGAAGGCATTTCATGAATACACTGATGATATTATCATCAATTATATTGACGTATTAGGTCCAATTGCCAATACCCTGCCCAGTGCTATGTCTCTGTTTCAGAAATATTGAAACAAGACTTAGGGATATTTCTCAAAATACACTTGTCAAGGAAATAATAAGTACCATACCATTGTTTTTAACAAACATGTTAAAAAGAAGATTCAAGAAAAGGAATAAGAACAATGTAGGTATCTCAATGGTAAATTCAGAACATGCACTTTGCCTTTAGAAAGTTTATGTGTAAGGATTGCACATGCTGTGAGTATATTATGTTGTGACTCTCCCTGGTATTCAGTCTGAATTGAATTTGCAAGCGACACAAACATATCACTTGGTTACTTCATAACTTACAATGTGTTTTGCTGTTTTTAATAAACTAACCCACTGAGTTATTCACTTCCTGGTGAGTGGTTGCTTATAGGACCACTATAATTAACAAAGCCTGGCAAATAACAGTGCTGAAGAGTATGCTGATGGGGTCTATCATGCCTGAGCAGTCAGCAAGCAAGTTACTCTCGAGGTTTAACACTTGATTGACAGTCTTAGAACGTGCTGAAGTACATGAGACAGCCTTCAATGTCTTTGTTCATTACATCATCAAAAAATATTGAAAGCACAGCCTGCTGGTAAGCTGATAAATCCCTATTGAGAGGTCAGTTTAACTCACTGGAGAAAGGTAAATGAATATTATGTCTGCCAGATCGATAACAAGTAAAGAAAGGTCAAGGGTGTATTGTAAGAATATTTGCAAAATTCTCCACTGAAAGTTGGAACAAAGCAGACATCTTACTAGAACTCAAAATGTTTAAACAGTGCACAGAACTATAGAATTCGCACGCATGTGTGTCCAGTGCAGAAAAGCAAGCCTATTAAGATTTGATTAGCAATTGAGAATAAAGGTCTACGTAGACTTAACATGTCAGAATTGAAGCCAAAGAGCAAAAAGATCTCCAACAGATATACATTACCTAGTATATCAATTCAAAATCAAATTAAACTTTCATATTCAATGAGAATTCATGTCTTCAGAAAGACAGAATCCCCCGACCACATTGTGAGCAGGTGAGGAGAAAAGAGCTGACTTTGTCATTTCTTCAAGGGGAAGCCAGCAAACAGAATTAAGTTAGTGATCATATTCACCCTATGGAAGCATTCTTGAAAGATTTTCTAGAGCAGCTGATGACTATAGCATTGAGGAGCTAATGTCAGGATGGATGTAAGTATGAAATAATCCACACACATTAACAAAGCTTGCAGGTCTTAATTGTAAATTCATAGCAAAATGTGAATTTCTGCATGCATCAAGGAAATGGCCAGCTTTAATCAATCTTGCAAGACATATGGGAGAAAGGGCCATTGGCAGAGACCAAACTTTCTGAATGTTGTTGGAGCTGCACCAATCCAGGCAAGTGAGGCATATTTCATCAAACTCCTGACTTATGCCCTGCTCATAACGGACAGGTTTTAGACGGTAGGAGGTGAGTTGCAGTGGAACTCCAAATCTCTGACCTTCCCTTGTGGCTGCAGTAATTACATATCAGTTCAGTGTCTGGTCAATGGCAGTGCTCCAGAGTGTTGAAAGTGGGGAATGCCATTTAATATTACACAATGATAGTTAGATTTGATCTTGTTTGAGATAGTCATTGGCTGGCACTTGTGTGATGCGAATGTTACTTGCTACTTGACAGGCAAAGCCTGAATGTTGTTCAAGTCTTTTTGCATTTAGAGATGGACAAGTTCACTAATGGGAAGTTGTGAATGGTGCTGAACATTGTGCAATCATCAACCAACATCCCCAATTCTGAGCTTATGATGGAGGGAAAGTCAGTGACCAAGTGTCTGAAGATGTTTGACCTCAAGATACTACATTAAGGAACTCCTGTACAGATACTCTAGAGGTAAGAAGACTAACCTCCATCACCCATAACCATCTTCCTTTGTGCCAGGCATGATTCCAACCACTGGATTAGTGGTGCTGGAAGAGCACAGCAGTTCAGGCAGCATCCAACGAGCAGCGAAATCGACGTTTCGGGCAAAAGCCCTTCATCAAGTCATTTCCACCAATTTCCATTGATTCCAACTTTGCTCGGGCTTCTCAATGCCACACTCTGTGAAGTGCAGCTTTGATGTCAGGGGCTGTCACTCTCACCTCACCTCTAGGATTCAGTTCTTTGGTTCATGTTTGAACCAAATCTGTAATGAGTTCAGGAGCTGTGTGGCCTTGGCAGAACCCAATAACTGAGCAGGTTATTGCAGAACAGGTGTTGCTTGATAGTACCGTTGGTGAGATGTTCCTTCACTTTACTGATGATCAAGAGGAGACTGATGAATTGGTTAGGATTTGTCCTGCTTTTTGTGTACAGGATATATCCGGGCAATTTTCAACATTGTGGGGTAAATGCCAATGCTGTAGTTGTACTGGAAGAGATTCGGTTAGGAGCTCTGGGTTCTGGACCACAAGCCTGCAGTACTGTTGTCAGAATGCTGTCAGTGTCCAAAGCTTTTGTAGCATCCCGTACCTCTATTATTTCTTGTTATCACATGGACTGAAGTGAATTGGCTGAAGATTGACATCTGTGCTGATGGGCACCTCCATAAGAGGGCAACACGTATTATTCACTCCGCACCCCTCTCTGGCTGAAGGTTGCTGTGAATGCTTCAGCTTTATCTTCTTCACTGATGTGCTGGCTCCTTTGTTATTGAGGATAGGGATATTTATGGATCCTCCTTCTCTGGTGAGTCGCTTAATTGTCTACCAGGATTCATTTTGGATATGGCAGGATGGCAAACAATGGATTGGATCCATTGATTGGGCAATTGCTTAACTCTCTCTGTGTTATGCTGTTTGGCATGCAGGTAGCCCTGTTTGGTAGCTTTACTTGGTTGGCACCTCATTTCTATGTATAAAATGATCAAATAACTGCAGACTCTGGAAATCAGTAACAAAAACAGAAATTGCTGCAAAAAATCAACAGATCTGGCAACATCTGTGGAGAGAAAACAGAGTTAGTGTTACTTCTTCAGTATAGAATGGTCATTGGAGCTGAAATATTAAATTTTTTTTCTCTTTACACATACTGCTAGATCCACTGCGTTTTTCTGGCAGTTTTTGTTTTTCATTTTTATGTATGCCTGCACTGCTCTTGGCATGCTCTTCTGTACTCCAAGTGGGAACTATGTTGGCTACGAGTTGCAGATTGAGTCGGGATATGATACTGCTATGTTGGTGCTCCAAAATACCTGATGGATACCCAGTCTTGAGTTGCTACATCTGTTCAAAATCTATCCCAATTAGCCCTGTGATAGTGCTATACAACATGATGAAGGGTGTCCTGAACATGAAGACAGGACTTTGTCTCCTTAAGAACTGTGCAGTGGTTAGTCTTACTGATACTATCATGGATAGATGCATCTGCAGCTGGCAGATTGGTGAGGATGTGGTCAAATATGTTTTTCACTCTAGTTGGTTCTATCACAACCTGCCACAGACTCAGCCTAACAGCTATATCCTTTGGGACTCAACCAGCTTGGTCAGTAGTGGTGCTGTTGAGCCATTCTTTGGTGGTTGGCACTGCAGTCCCC